>NW_020837950.1:61192743-61272866 GCF_003676395.1 Aethalodelphis obliquidens | reverse complement strand
TAGACTGCCTATTTCCTCTTCATTTGTTAGGTCTGGTGGGTTTTTATCTTGCTCCTTCATCTGCTGTGTGTTTTTCTGTCTTTTCATTTTGCTTATCTTACTGTGTTTGTGGTCTCCTTTTTTGCAGGCTGAAGGTTCGTAGTTCCTGTTGTTTTTTGTGTCTGTCCCCAGTGGCTAAGGTTGGTTCAGTGGGTTGTGTCGGCTTCCTGGTGGAGGGTACTAGTGCCTGTGTTCTGGTGGATGAGGCTGGATCTTGTCTTTCTGGTGGGCAGGTCCACGTCTGGTGGTGTGTTTTGGGGTGTCTGTAGACTTATTATGATTTTGGGCAGCCTCTCTGCTAATGGGTGGGGTTGTGTTCCTGTCTTGCTAGTTGTTTGGCATAGGATGTCCAGCACTGTAGCTTGCTGGTCGTTGAGTGAAGCTGGGTGCTGGCGTTGAGATGGAGATCTCTCGGAGATTTTTGCTGTTTGATATTATGTGCAGCTGGGAGGCCTCTTGTGGACGAGTGTCCTGAAGTTGGCTCTCCCACCTCAGAGGCCCAGCACTGACTCCTGGCTGCAGCACCAAGAGCCTTTCATCCACAGGGCTCCTTAATTTGGGATGATTCGTTGACTATTCAGGTATTCCACAGATGCAGGGTATATCAAGTTGATTGTGGAGCTTTAATCCGCTGCTTCTGAGGCTGCTGGGAGAGATTTCCCTTTCTCTTCTTTGTTCTCACAGCTCCCAGGGGCTCAGCTTTGGATTTGGCCCCGCCTGTGCGTGTAGGTCGCCGGAGGGCGTCTGTTCTTTGCTCAGACAGGACGGGGTTAAAGGAGCCGCTGATTCGGAGGCTCTGGCTCACTCAGGCCGGGGGGTAGGGAGGGTCACGGAGTGTGGGGCGGGCCTGCAGCGGCAGAGGCCGGCGTGACGTTGCAGCCTGAGGCGCGCCGTGCGTTCTCCCGGGGGAGTTGTCCCTGGATCCCGGGACCCTGGCAGTGGCGGCCTGCACAGGCTCCCCGGAAGGGCGTGTGGTTAGTGACCTGTGTTCGCACACAGGCCTCCTGGTGGCGGCAGCAGCGGCCTTAGCGTCTCATGTCTGTCTCTGGGCTCCGCACTTTTAGCCGCGGCTCGCGCCCGTCCCTGGAACTCTCTCAAGCAGCGTTCTTAATCCCCTCTCCTCGTGCACCAGGAAACAAAGAGGGACGTAAAAGTCTCTTGCCTCTTCGGCAGGTCCAGACTTTTCCCCGGACTCTCTCCCGGCTAGCCGCGGTGCACTAACGCCCTGCAGGCTGTGTTCACGCAGCCAACCTCAGTCCTCTCCCGGCGCTCCGACAAAAGCCGGAGCCTCAGCTCCCAGTCCCGCCCGCCCCGGCGGGCGAGCAGACAAGCCTCTCGGCTGGTGAGTGCCGGTCGGCCCGATCCTCTGCGCTGGAATCTGTCCGCTTTGCCCTCCGCACCCCTGTTGCTGTGCTCTCCTCCGCGGCTCCCAAGCTCCCCCACTCCGCCTCCCGAAGTCTCTACCCGCGAAGGGGCTTCCTAGTGTGTGGACACTTTTCCTCCTTCACAGCTCTCTCCCGCTGGTGCAGGACCCGTCCCTATCCTTTTGTCTCTGTTTAGTTTTTTCTTTTGCCCTAACCAGGTACGTGGGGGGTTCCTTGCCTTTTGGGAGGTCTGAGGTCTTCTGCCAGCGTTCAGTAGGTGCTCCGTAGGAGTTGTTCCACGCGTAGATGTATTTCTGGTGTATCTGTGGGGAGGAAGGTGATCTTCGCGTCTTACTCTTCCGCCATCTTCTCGGAAGTCTCTCACATCCTTGTACCTTTTTACTAAGGGTGAAAGAGTAAGCTAATCTGTAGAAAGAGAGAGAAAAAAAGAGATGGAGAAGGAGGGGGAGAAGGAGAGGGGGGAAGGAAAATACAACACACAGTTGTCTCTCAGTATCTGGGGGTTGGTTCTAGGACCCCACCTCCATGGATACCAAAATCCCCAGATGCTCAAGTCCCTATTGTAAAATGATGTCTCCAGTTATTTTCTGATTTCCTCTTTGATTTATTAAGTTTCTCATTGATTGTTTAGTAACATATTGTTTAACCTTCTCATTATGGTTTTTGCAGTTTTTTCTTGTAGTTAACTTCTAGTCTCATACCATTGTGGTTAAAAAAAATGCTTGATATGATTTCAGTTTTCTTCAATTTATTCAGACATCTTGTGTGGCCTATCGTGTGATTTATCCTGAAGAATGTTCCATGTGCTTGTAAAGAATGTGTATTCTGCTTCTTTTGTATGGAATGTTGTATCTGTATCTATTAAGTTCATCTGATATAATGTGTCTTTTAATGCTAGTATCTCCTTATTGAATTTCTGTCTGAATGATCTGTCCATTGATGTAACTGAGGTGTTGAATTTCTGTAATATTATTGTTTTACTGTCAATTTCTCCCTTTATATTTGTTAATATTTGCTTTATGTATTTAGATGCTCTTATGTTGGGTGCATATATATCAATATTTACAATTGTTATATCTTTTGGATTGCTCACTTTATCATTATGTAATGTCATTCTTTATGTCTTATTACAGTCTTTGTTTTAAAGTTTATTTTTTATGATGTAACTTTTACTATCCCAGCTTTATTTTTATTTCCATTTGCATGGAGTACCTTTTTCCATCTCCTCACTTTCAGTGTGTGTTTGTCTTTAGATCTGAAGTAAGTCTCTTTTAGGCAGCATATAGATGGTTATTGTTTTTTTATCCATTCTGTCACTCTGGGTCTTTTTGATTGGAGCATTTAGGCCATTTACATTTAAAGTAATTATTGGTAGGTATGTAATTATTGCTGGTTGTTTGTAAGTCTTTGTTCCTTTCTTCATCTTTTGCATTCTTCCCTTGTGATTTGATGAGTATCTTTAGTGTTATGTTTGGATTCATTTTTCTTTTTTGTGTGTATATGTATGGTAGATTTTTGATTTGTGGGTACCATGAGGTTTATATATAGCAACCTATATATTTATTTATGTAATTATTTTAAGTTGATGATCTCTTAAGTTTGAACACATTCTAACAACCGGGTATTTTTACTACCCCCACCCCCTCCCCGTTTAAGGTTTTTACATCATATTTTACATGTTTTTGTTTTGTGTATTCCTTAACTTCTTATTGTGGATATAGATTATTTTACTACTTTTTTCTTTTAATCTTCCTACCAGCTTTATAAATGGTTGGTCTACTACCTCTACTATATATTTGCATTTAGTAATGGAATTTTTATTTTTGCAGTATTCACATGTTTAGTTGTGGTCTTTTCTTCCCCCCTCAGAGAAGTGCCTTTTATATTTCTTGTAAAGTCAGTTTTGTGGTGCTGAACTCTTTTAGTTTTTGCTTGTCTATAAAGTTCTTTCTCTTTCCTTCAAATCTGAATGATAGCCTTGGTGGATTTCTTAGTTGTAGGATTTTTCCTTTCATCACTTTAAGTATATCATGCCACTCCCTTCTGTCCTGCAGGGTTCTGCTGAAGAGTCAGCTGGTAGTCTCACAGGAGTTCCCTTGTATGAAAGTAATTGCTTTTCCCTTGGCTGCTTTTAATATTCTCTCCCTATCTTTATTTTTTTTCCATTTTAAATATAATGTGTGGACCTCTTCGGGTTTATCTTGTTTGGGACTTTCTATGCTTCTTGGACCTGGATGACTGTTTCCTTTCCCAGGTTAGGGAAGTTTTCGTCTATTATTTCTTCAAATAATTCCTCTGCCTCTTTCTCTCTCTTATCTCCTTCTGAGACCTCTGTATTGTGAATCTTTGTATGCCTGATATTTTCCCAGTGGTCTCTTAAATTGTCCTCATGTTTTAAATTTTTTTTCTGTTCAGCTCTGTCTTCCAGTTTGCTCATCCATTCCTCTGTACCATCTAATCTACTTTTGATTTCTTTTAGTGTATTTTTAATTTCAGTTATTATATTTTTCATCTTTGTTGGTTCTTCTTTATGTATTGTAACTCTGTTAAAATTCTGTGTTTAGCCATTCTTCTCCCAACTTTTTTGAGCAACTTCATGATCATTACCTTGAACTCTTTATTGGCTGATTTTTTTTTTCCACTTTGCTTAGATCTTCTTTGGGGCTTTTGTCTTGTTTCTTTGTTTGGAACACATTTTTCTGTCTTTCCATTTTGCCTAATTCTCTGTGTTTTTTCTATGTATTAGCTAGGTCAGTCATGTTTCCTGATCTTGGAGCAGTGGCTATGTAGGATATGTCCTGTGGAGCCCAGCAGCATATTCTCTTCTTTTCACCAGAGCTAAATGCTGTAGGGGTCCCTCCTATGTGGCCTGTATTGACACTTCTGTTGTGGTGCAGCCAACTACTGTGGTGTCCTAGTAGGCAGGGCTTGTCCCTGGCCCCATTGGCGCCAGCCTGATGGTGAGTGGGGCTGGGTCCTCGGGTGACTGGCTGTGGTGCCTGGCAGGGCCTGGGGTTGGTGCTTCCCCACTGGTGGTTACGTTTGGGCTGTGGAATGATTGATTACTGGGCCAGGGAGTCTGGAGTCTGGTTTCAGCCCACTGGTGGGTGGGGCCAGATTCCAGGGCAACTGGCAGCAGGGCTGGGGTGAGAGGGCAGTGCTGGTGCTGTCCCTCTAGTGGGCAGAGCCAGGTACCTGCATGGATGGCTTCATGACTTAGGGGTTCCTGGACTGGTGCTGGTCTTGGTGGTGGGCAGGTGAGCCCCTGGTGGGCAGGTGCTGATAGGCTAGTGGGAAGACTCCAAAATGTCACTTGCCAGCACAATGTCTTGATGATAAAATGAGCTTCCCTAAATGGCTGCTGTCAGCATCTGTGTCCCCTGAGGCAGTCCCAGTTGCCTGTTGCCTCTTCAGGAGGCCCTCTAAGATCAGAAAGTGTATCTGACCCAGGCTTCTTTCAAATTACTGACTCTGCACTGTGCTTGGAGTGTGTGAGATTTTGCATGCATCCTTTGAGAGTGAAGTCTGTGTTTCCTACAACCCTCTGGCTCTCCATATGCAAGTTCCACTGTCTTTCAAAGCCAGATGTTCTGGGGGCTCATCTTCCTAGGTCAGGACCCCGGGGATGCAGAGCCCAATGTGGGGCTTAGACCCCTCTCTTTTTGTGGAGAAACTCTGCAATTGTGATTATCTTCCTTTTTGTGCATAGCCTACCTGGGTATGTGAGTCTTGACTATACTGTGTCTCAGCCCCTCCTACCCATCTCTTTGTGGTTTCTTCTTTATATCTTTAGGTGTGAAAAATCTTTTCTGCTAGTCATCAGGCTGTTCTCGTAGATAATTACTCTGTAAATAGTTGTAATTTTGGTGTGTCAGTTGAAAGAGGTGTGCTCAGGGTCTTCCTACTCTGCCATCTTGGCCACACCTCCCAAAAGCTGCATTTTCCAAACTAAAATTACAGTTGCATTAAGTGAGCCTAGCTGTGTGGGTATTTCCTCTTTTAAATAATTTTCCAAAGAAATTAAACTTGTAGAAGAGATAATTGGAGAACTATGTTCACTTGCATGAAGTTGAGGTGTTTAATCTTTGAATTATTAGAAAGGACCTTTAAAATGGATCCATATCTTGTTCTGGAGATTTATGATTCAAGGGCAAGAATGATAACTGTACAATGTAAAATAAGGAGGTGGTGGTGCCAAATGGATAAAGATATTTGCTTCCTTTCTTATGCTGTTAAAATTAACTAAAAATTATAGCTTTTTCAGTCTGTTTGAGGTTTGGCTTTGAACAAATTGCTCATGTAGTTTCAGAATTCATAGCACTGCTCTTTCCTTCACTCTTATGTTTTTTCTTCCATGTTAGAGAAGAATGACCCAATCTTTATTTTATGGCTCACTCAGAATATAGTAGTAGTAGTAGTAGTAGTAGTAATAGTAGTAGTAGTGCTTATACTCTAGTACCTAAGAGTGAGGTAGATGATATTTGGCAGCATATATAACAGTGACTTAATAACTGGATCAAGTAAAAAATGCCGTTCACTGATTCTTGATTCAGAAACTCAGCAAAGTCCTTTGTTCGAAAATGATGAACAAATCCCTTTCATCAGCAAGAATTTTTATGTAATACTTGACAGTGTAGGTTGGTTAGAAATAAATAAGCTTGAGATAAATGGATAAAGCAAAATAGTAGGTTCTAATGAAATGAGGTATTAACATGTGAATTTGGGGTCCATGTCCTTGTCTCAGTTAAATCACTAATCACCAAGGTGACACTATGACCAGGCTTTGATTAAGTTTCTAACTATAAATTAAAGGAGAAGAATGAGTGCTACTCTTTCTTTAATGAATATATTTAACAAATAGGAAGTATTATTAAAACAACCGAGTCTTATTATAAATATATCTGTGACCACGTGAATAAAGTAGGAAAATAGTAATATGGTTATTTCTAAATAGTTTTTAGTGGAACTGTTTCTCCTGTGTCAGTTCATATAGTGAAATAATTAAGAGAACAATAAGAAATTGTCGATTTCATTGTTACTTCTGAGTGATGGGAGTGGATGAGAGGAAATTTAAGTCTTTCATACATCAGTCTAGATCCCCAGTCCTGGCCTAAAAGAAAGACAATAAGACCCACTGTCATCATCACTGCCTTAGAATTCTAGCCACATAGGATGAGGCCAAGTGGATGAAATATTTATATCTTCCCCCAAGGTTCCTTAAGCCTCCTTAATCTTTGGCTTTGTAATGCTTTGTATTGCGTTGGGTATTAGCAGATTTGTCTTATAAATGTCCTTGATTCAGCCATGTCCTGAGTAAAAGCAAGTGATATTAAGAGGAATCTACTGTAGGATGTAAATTAAAAAAAAATAACTCTGCTATGACAGTGACAAATTAAAAATATATATATTTTTCCTGCACATCAAAAAAATCTACCTGGGGCTTCCCTGGTGGCGCAGTGGTTGAGAGTCCACCTGCTAATGCAGGGGACACGGGTTTGTGCCCCGGTCCGGGAAGATCCCACATGCTGCGGAGCGGCTGGGCCCGTGAGCCATGGCCGCTGAGCCTGCGCGTCCAGAGCCTGTGCTCCGCAACGGGAGAGGCCACAACAGTGAGAGGCCCGTGTACCTAAAACAAAACAAAACAAAAAAACTACCTGTATGACCTTGGGCAAGTCTCTTAAACGTTTTGTTTCAATTTCCTAATGTGTTTTCTGAAGCTTTTGAACTTACTGATCTTTGTAGTACTATCTGATCTGAGCCTGCTGTGATTCTATGCCTTAAGAGCACAGAGAACTTTAAGCGACCTTAGGGATTTGAGGCAAGAGACATGCGAGTATAACTTAGTGCAAGGAATAAGACTAAATACCAAAAGGAAAATATATTGTGCATGAAAGACCTGGATTTGTGGCTATTTTTGCTGGTCAGTAAGAGGGGAAAATCTTACAGGGTCGGAATTTTCTTTATTCAAACCATGATATGACTGTCTTAAAAATACAATCATGTTGGAAGATTTATATTCTGGTGAAGAGAGAAGATCAGATAAGTACATGTATATGATTCCAAATGAAATGTGAAAGGAAAAAAATTATTAAAGATCAAGCCACCTTCCCCATATATTATAAGAAGGGTAGTGGCAGGAGGGGAAGCCAACTGTATTTTAGGACGAAAAAACAAGAAGTCACATTCCTAGACTCAGTGTGTATAAATACAGTATAGAAGGGCGGTATTTTTGTACACTTGACAGTGCAATAGGAGTCCTATTCATTCTTGATTGAGGCTAATTTAGACATATCTGAGGTTCTCTGGGAACCTGCTAGAATTTGCCTGCCAGGTGCTTCTTTGTAAGAGGAATTTAGGATTTTTTCGGAGGGAAAGAACCCATCCTAAGGGATGAAGTCAGCCAGATGAGCTGACCCAACCACAGCCCAGTCATCGGAGGGATGTAGTTATTTTATGTTTCTCTTGGTACCTATTACAGAGATACATTCCCAGATGCAGAACAAAAATGAAAGGAGCTGTTTTTGCTAAAATCTGTTTATGATATGCATGTTTAATGGAGCATTGAATGAGTTGTATCAGATGAGATGTTAGCTAAAGAGGAGGAGACACATTCTCCCTAAATTAGCTTCGAATGGAGTGACATGTCCATATTTGGCTTCAGCGGGTGAGGTGGCAGGTGGTGAAGTTGCTGCAGCATTGTGGAGGTGACAAGCATGTGCAGAGGTGGCTTGTGCAAGTGGGAAGTCCAGAAAGGACAGTATTGGAGGTGACTGACAAGGAAGGCTACAGTGCCCGGAGGGAGTTGACTGACCTAAAGACACTGGATTCATAGAATGCTGCCAAAGTAAGAATTAACAAAGATACCCAACTACAAAAAATTAGTAGAAATTATGAACAGAAACAACAAAGGTAAAAAAATTATGGAAAGTTGATAAACAAGTGATAAAGGCAGGTATAATTAGAGCTTAAGTGTATTAGGGAAGAAGAAGCAATAATAAAAGCAGTATATGAGATTTTATAGGGTGTCAGTAGAAAAGAAGTGAGAGGGATAGTAGGATTAAGAATGAAGACAGGAAGTTAATCATAGCACCAAGGACAAAGATTATAGTTTCTGTAAAATATGTTTTAAGAAAGAGAATTTTACTGAAATAGAAGACAAAAGGGCAGCAGTTGACAAGAAACTCCTAAGCACCAGACCCTGTTTTAGATGTTTGGAATATATTATAACATACAGTCTTCTCGTCAAACAGTTTGCCCTAAGCACAGCTACTAAATGTCAAACCTGGATTTGAACCCAGTTGTTCTGATTCCAAAGTCCATCTTTTTCTCCGCTTCTCTTGGAAAGAATGTGGACTTATTCTGAAGTTTCAGTTAAAGGCTAAAGATAAAAGTGAATTAACAGCAGGCATTTTAGTTCAAGAAATGAGCAGCACACTCATGTTGTTGAAGAGAAATGATTCTGGCTCTCATGTTCTTCTTTTTGAGTTCAGAAAGACTTTTGAGTTTTGTGTAAACAAGTTTTGGGCTGCTGTTTTTATTGACATATGGAAGAAAGGTGAAATAACCAACAAAATGAAGTTAGGAGTTTTAACTAAATATAAATTTAGAAAGGAAAACGGAGAGGATTAGAAACGAGAGGAAAATAGAATCATCAAACACCAATCCTGATTTCTCTAAAGATCCGGTTGTTTTAGAGACAACCAGAGAGAGCAGAACACAGGAACCCTCAGGGAGGGATATGCAAATCAGTGCTCTGTGAGCTAAAGAGGCACAAGTGGTTGCTCTGTGAGCTACGTCCAACAGAAAGGGGCTGGATGGACATTGGGTTTTGTATAAGTTAAAGCTTTTGTTGAGACATGTCATGAAGAAATTGTGTGCCTGATTACCTGCTGAAAAACAAAAACCTTATAAATCAATGTAATCAGTTTTACCACAATTGGGTAAATATTGACAGTTAGATGGCAAAATTTATATAGAAATGCAAAGCGCTAAGAAGAGTTAAGAAAGAGCAAAGCAAAGCAAAAATGTCTCAGTCTTACTCTACAGGATAGTGCTAGGTTAGACTAATAAACCAATGGAATAGAATAGAGAGACCAGAGACAGACCACACTAGTTCACGACAAAGCTGGCATTGCCAAGGGGTGGGGAAAGGACAGTTCTTCATGAAGTGATGTTTGGGTCAATTGAATACCGATATGAAAAAAAAGCAAACTTGACCTGTGCAGCAAATCATATAAAAAATCAATTCCAGGTTGATTGTTGATCTAAAAGTAACAGGTGAAACAATAAAGCTTCAAGAAGACAACATAGGACATATATTCATGACCTTAGATTAGGCAAAATTTCTTAAATAGGGCACAAACACACTAACCATAGAATAAAAGAATGGTAAATTGAACTACATTAAACTAATAATGTCTATTCATTAAAAGATATCAATAAGAAGTGAAAAAGGCAAGCTCAGAGTGGGAGAAGATATTTAGTATACCTTTGGCAAAGGTTGTTATACATATAACTGATGAAGAACTATCATGAATCAATAATGAAAACCAGACAGTTGATTAGAACAATGGGCAAGATATTGAACAGGGACTTCACAAAGAAGATATCCAGTTGGTCAAAGAGCACAAGAAAATATGTTCAACTCCTTTAGGAAACAGGGAAATTCAAGTTAAAACCATAATGAGATACCTCTAGCATCGACCAAGATGGCAAACAAACAAACATAAAACTGACAATACCTAGTACTGGTGAGGATACAGAGCAACTGGGACTCCCATGGCTGTTGGTGCAGTGTTTTGGGAAATCGGAAGCATGTATTAAAATTAAAGACACATTTCTATGACCTAGCAATTCTTCTGCTAGGTATATAGCCAGTGGAATTATGGTCACATATATATATGTATATACCAAAAAACAAGTTAAGATTTTCCATAGCAGTATTCATAATAGCAAAAACTTGGGAAAAAAATCCAGATGTCCAGAATGGATAAATAAATGGCAGTATATTCATGCAGTAGACTAGAATACAGCATTAAAAGTGAATAACTACTGCTACAGGTATCAAGATGGATAAAACATAATATAAACGAAAGAAGCAATTCTCAAAAGAATGTATTAAAGAACCCATATGCGGTTCAATAGCAGGCACTGCTAATTTATGGTATTAGAAGTTAGGACAGGGTCCCTTGAGAAGGACAAGGATGTAATTGGGTAGAGGTGAGGCTTCCAAGGTTCTGGGAAACTTCTTTTCACATTGTAATAATTCACTGATATTTATACTTATGAGTTTTGAACATCTGTAGTTTTATGTCAGTTATATTTTAATAAAAAGTTTAATTAAAAAAATTAATTTACTTTTGGCTGCATTGGGTTTTCATTGCTGTGTGCGGGCTTTCTCTAGTTGTGGCGAGCGGGGGCTACTCTTCGTTGTGGTGCACAGGCTTCTCACTGCCGTGGCTTCTCTTGTTGCGGAGCACAGGCTCTAGGCACATGGGCTTCAGTAGTTGCAGCACACGGGCTCAGTAGTTGTGGCTCGCGGGCTCTAGAGCACAGGCTCAGTAGTTGTGGCACACGGGCTTAGTTGCTCCGCGGCATGTGGGATCTTCCCAGACCAGGGATCTAACCCATGTCCCCTGCATTGGCAGGTGGATTCTTAACCACTGTGCCACCAGGGAAATCCCTATTTAATTTTTTAAAAGACCCTAACAAATCACTGTAACAACCTTCTCATTCTCATGGGGAGGGGAGAGGAAAAATTAAATGACAGAGCTGATATTATCCTGTCATTCTGTGAGTACTCTGAAGTTCTCTACCAGAAAAAGAAAAGTTTAAAGAAAGGAAAAGGATGATCATAATACAGGTTGAATGTAGTTGTTTATAGATATTTTCATCTGATAATAAAGGGAGAAAAGGAGTGAATGCTTAAAATACATAAAAAAGGACCATAAAACTATCGCAGCTGCCAAGAAAAAGGTCCTAAGTATGTCAGAAAGGGAGGAACATAATCATATTAAAAACAGAAAGTAGAGGTTAGGGCAGTAGGAGTATTTGGTGTACTCTTCTTTGGGGGGAAGGTTAAGAAGGCTGACCCAGTGCCAGTTCTTTCTTTTACTTTGGTTAGGTATGAACAGAGTAGATGATTCTATCTTTGGGCATCTTTTTGGCTTCTGCTAACAGTGGTTATAATTTATGCCTGTTAGCCAAGTCTGTGCCCCTAAACATCCCATTTCCCTTAGAACACTGAGGCTTGTAAACCATTTGGACCTGTATTTTCTGATATTGCTTTTACCCAGGGGTATAGTCACTCCATTTTGGGGCCCATTAATCACCACTGGGTAATTTGCAATTTTGAGAACCCATGAATTGTATAAAACTCATCTCAACAGGAATAGCACCTTTAGGGAATCTCTTTAGAGTAGCAATTTTCAATTCTATTCGTCTACTTCTAAAAGCTGGTGGGAATGGAATGATCCACTGATGTGAAAAGAGTTTCAAAAACAGAAAAATATTAGTCAGTGGGAAGAAAGGAATGAGAAAGGTGAAGAAGTGAGGGTTGCAGTCTGAAGACCTAATGCTGGAAAATAGGAGTGTGCAGCCAGAGAAATGTCGAAGAAGTGTGACAGCTTATACAATAATAACAATGATTAACCTAGGGCTTAAGGCATCAGAAGAAAACTTGAGGAACCTGGAAAAATTACCAGCATGGAAGAAAGCAGAGATGTTGTATGGGATGTTCTATTATAACAAATTACTATTTCAAACGACCATAAAGTTATGAGTCAGGAAAGAATATTCCATTAGCAAAAGGTATAGGGAGAATCAAACACAGTCACAGTCTGTAAATGTGCCAGAACAAGTGACCTGGAGGAAAATAGGTAAATTTTTATTGCAAAGAATCTATTTCTTTAAAGGTAGAAAAAGGAAGACTAAAGAACAATGATTTCTGGATAGCAAACAAAACAAAACAAAACAAAACAGAAAACTGAAAAAGTTAAAACTGATGAAGAGGACACAATAATAAAGAGCAATGATTTATATTTGCATAGCACACAACATCCGCATCACTTTTTCACTTTTAATACTTTATGGTGCTTTAGGCTCACAAAATCCTTCACATCATGTAGGTTGGCTTTATAAGTGTTTCTGTCTCTGAAAGAAGTTAAGTGATGGTGAAGCAATGTGACATATTGGTTAGGAGTCAGAACTCCCCAAGATTAATAACTCTGCTGATGTTCTAGACTTGTTACCTTGGGCAACATATTTAACCTCTCTGTACCTCAGTTTCCTTAACTGTAAAATGGAGATAATAATGTAATTTACTTCAGGGTTTTGTGAGGATTAAATGTTGTTTAATTATTAAAATAGAGCTCAATCAGTGTTAGCTGTTGTTTTCTAAAGCTACACTGCTCTTTAACGGCACAGCTTGGACTCAAGTCCCGTTTTTCTGCCTCCAAATCCAGTGCCCTTTCCTGGATGCCTTTTTCCCTCTCCTCCTAAATGAGTTAGAATCTGGGCCTCTAGCCAAGTTGAGGTCTTGAGAGTCAGGACCAAAAAGTAAGAGGGCAGTCTCTGAGGGATTGGTGCAAAGATGAAGTGTGATCCAACTTCCAAGTCAGTGGATCTAGTTAGCAAGAAACAGTCCAAAAACATAAGGGCCAGAGGGGTAGATAGCAAGAATCAGCTCTAAGCTGTATGCTCTTTAATGGAGGTCAGGTAGGATAGTAATAGTATTTTGAGATGGGAGACTAGTAGAAATCCCTAAGGCAATGGTGTAGATATTTTGCTATTGTTAATTTGGCAGTGGGGATCCAACTGTAAATGTTTATGAAATAATGATCTACTTGACTTCTACCTCCCACAGCTGGGACTACTTAATACCTGTCTGCAGGCCCAACCTCCTCTCGAATTTCTGTGCCAGTTTTGGCCCTCACCAAGGAGATTCTTATGAGACCACTAACTAGTCAACTAGCATCAAGTTATTCTTCTAGGTAGACACAATCTGTTGCTGTGTTTTGTTTTCCTACACAAAGCCCTCCCTCTAATACATCAGTTACTTGAGATTCCATTAATATCCTTGAGAGTGATCGCAATGGATGCCAAACCTGATTTCTAGTTAATGAAGCGAGGTCCCCACTGCCTAAAGCTTCCTCTCTCTGAAGTGGAGCTCTGCACCTTTTCTGTCCTGGAGCTCCGTCTATGTAATCTGCTGTCCACCCCACTCGAGTGCCAGGATTGCCACCTGTTCCTTACTCGTTTGAACTGTATTGTTATGCTGGCCTATTCTTTTGATCTCTTGGGCTTGACTTTCTTGATGAGATCTGTTCTACTGAAGGTGAATCATTTCTTTAGTTATGATACACTTGAAGTATTTATCTTAAAATATAATGCTTAGCCAACACTAAACATTTCTATGTACCACGCCTTGTGTTTTATACCCATTTTCTTATTTAATCTTCCCAAGAACCTATGATGTAGGTACTATATTGTTAGGCTCAGTTTTCAGATGAAAAAACCTAAGGCTCAGAGAGGTTAAGAATATTTTCCAAGGTCACACAGCTGGTAAGTGGGAAATTTCTGGTTCGAAACCAGTAACTCCAAAACCTGAGATCTCAAACATTATGTTATATGTTGACAATAAAAGAAATAATAAAATAGAGAGCATGTGGAACAATTTAGAAGAAAGTTGATCTGTTAAGACAAACGATTATTAGTAGTACTAAAACTAGATTTTTCATTTGCTGCTCATTAATTCCACCAGAAATATCAATGAGAGGCTGTTTGAGTTTATCCTATATCTGAAAGGAAGAATAAGACAGTAAGAGAGGAAAGAACATACATTTTTTTAGAAAAATATTTTGGAGTCAGTATGTTAGATGCTAAATGAATAAGAATTCTGGAAAGTGTGGAATGACCCACCATAATCAAATACTACTGAGATGTAATCACTGCAGTGGATGCCAGTAGTCACAACCAACACTGACCGAGTATGGAGAATGGAATATCATGAATTGTACTCTATTGAGGATAGATTATTATAAGTTAAGGTCATTGGTCATTAGTGACTGATTAAGTGGTAATGTTCAAATGTCTTATGTATCTCAGGTGGCCTTGTTAGACTTAGTAAAGGGAGATCCTTAAAACAGAAAACTAGAACAAATAATATGGTTTCATTTGTTCAGGACCCAAAATAGTTGTTCTTACTTTTTTTTTTTTTTAATTCATGAGACCCTTTGCAAATATAATAAAATCTACATACTCTCTCCATAGGAAATTACATAAAATCCATATCTTTGCACAATTTATCATACAATTTTATGCTCTGCCCTGAAGCCTGTTCAGACCCCAGGCTGACAATCCATGATTTGGAAGAACTCTTTATGATGAGGGGAGATTTCCAGCGTTAGAATTAAATCCTAGTGAATATCTCTTGCCAAATGCTCTCAGATAGCTGTGGTAGTAGTGACTGCAATATGCAAGCTTCACTTACTTGTGAATAGAATGGCTGCTGCTGTTTCAGAATCTGATATTTTTCATCACAAGAGACAAGTATAAACTCACACTCTTATTTTTTTTATTCTTGTTGTCATTGTTGTATATAGATAATTCTTTTCCCGAATTTTGCTGAGAGATTCTAAGATGGGCAAGAGATTTTTAAAAATCTGTTATGGTGGCTTTTTTAAAAAATTGGAGTATATTTTTTCTTTAAGCCACAAAATTACTGTAGGTTGTGCCATAGAGACATTTTCATAGTTCAGGCCGCTTTGGGGCCCTAATTCTAGTGTATCAAGCCCACTGACAGGCGTGACCAAACCTAGAAACATAATACAGATTTAGGTAATCAGCCAGTTGTCTCTGCCTTTTTACTTTGGATTAATGCTCTGGGCACGTCTTCAAAGTTATGCTGCGGAATATTCCTCAAGCATTTATTTTCATAATATTCTTATGTAACTAAATTCTTTTTATCCATTTTCCTCTCCCATTTAAGTAAGAAAATGAAGGCACCCAAGTATAGATTGGAGCTGTTTTGCGTCCTTTTCTAGCATTAGGTCAGTTGACTCGTTACAGTCATCTTTGTCTTTATCCTTTGTAGCCGCATGAGACTGACATATAGATAAAGTTTTATTCACACAAACCTGAAATGGTAGCTTTGAAACATATCTGTATTGTGCTCAGTTGACTGAGGAAACCCATTTTTTCTCTCTCCTTTTTCAGAATGCCACCAACATTCCTTCCCATATATGAATTTATCTTGACATTTTTATCTTTATCTTTAGTGATAAAGATATTTATATTTATCTTTAGTGATAAAGCTGAGATTCATTTGTTAGGTGAGAGGAATATTTGGATTCCTAAAAAGTAAAACCTAACTTATTTTAAATAATTGTTCAAGCCAGATTAGAATTAAGCTGCTGTGTGGTAAGGGAGGTATAGGTATGTCCAATGGTACTTTCCTCAGTACAGGCAATAGCTATTATGATAAGATGGTATGGCTGGATTTGAGAATGAGAAATACAAAGTGCAGCTGTTTATACTAACGAGGATTTGTCTCTTTGCCTGATAATATCATTCATATGTAAAATAAACAACACCTCCCAGTAAATTAAAAGTAGAAAATAGGATACATTTAACTGTTTGGAAAGGGAGGGAGTAATAACTGGTTTGAACCACCATCTGTGTAGGTGCTATGTAAGCTTTTCTATCTGTCCCTGCCAGTAAACATAGAATCTGACATCAGTGCCCTGTTCTACTCTCAGACCTCTCTTCAGAAGATACTGCCAAAAAGCTGAGTCTGGTCATTGGAAAAGGGTATATGTGTATATATCCATTGCAGGTAACTTACTAAAACCTTAGGATGAGAATGTAAAAAAAATGCACTGAATATGAGATTATATTGACACTCTGACATTCTGAATCAGATAAATCAGTTCTTGGTGGGGGACATCACTCAGACTTTCCAGTATGGCCCAACCCAAGACGTATTACCACATCCACAGATGTGAAAGGTCACTGTGGTCACCCGCTGGGACAAATATAGATTCTCTGCACATGCAGTTCTAATTAGCAGGGCTTCAGGGCAGGGCACCAGCCATTTTTACTTGATGGTGATAGCTTTATTGTTTCCTTGACAATTCAGTGGCTTTACAGAGGATGCTATAGCTACTAGATGGACAGACACTGCGTGGAATTAAAGGAAGGGGCCCAAGAGCGTGTGAATGAAATTTCGGAAATTCTTCACCAGTGAAGTTTGCAGTTTAGTTTGTTAATTGTCTCTTTCTGGCAATTACATAATTGCTATATTTAAGTCCAGAGTTGGCACTTATCCAATTTGGTATGGTCTTCTCCCAGCATACCTCTAACTGCTTTAGAGAATAGGCAGGCACTTTCCAATGAGAAGCCTCTGCTCTAGCACATGGGTATTTTCAGAGTGTCTCTAGACGGGCCATACTCATTCTCATCTACAGCAAACTTTTTGAGTTAATTTATTGCCTTTCCAAATAATTTGAGTGCTGCTTTGGTGAGAGTTCTGGGATTTAAATCTGGGCCTATCTGACTTTGGTAGACTAAATAAATAAAATATACAAGTCAGACAGACTTGAATTAGAGAGCCTGTCTTGTTGTTAGTCAGTTGTATCAGTTTGATCAAGTTATTTAACCTTTCTGAAGCTGTTCTTTTTGCTTTAACTTTATTTGTGATAATAGCTCAAAAGCTTGCAGCTGGAATAAAACAAGATCAGATACAAAAAGTACTTGATACAGTACCTGGCATATAATAGGCACTCAATAATTAGTAGCTGATACTGCTGCTTACAGAGGATCATGTAAATATACATAGCAATTCTGAAGGTCTTTATTTTTTGCTTCCCTACCCTTACCATATAATGAAATCTTTAAACTCAGAGACTCATGTTTTCTGTATGTAAAACCTTAGTAGTTTTTAGTGATATTGAATGGTTAGTATGTATAAAACAATGAAAAATAGGCATTATAAAGATGGGAAAAAAAGAGGAAGAACAAGGCATAGGATTTAAGAAAAGTCTGTCATCTTATTTCCAAACTTTAGATTGAATGAAACTTAAGATTTTGGAAAAAATTGTTAAATAATGAAAATACAGTTTTGAGAGACATTGAATGTCACACTTACGGATAAAAGTTTTCGGGGATATGCTGTACACCACAGATTTCTTTGGAAGGCAAGGTTGTTGTTTATGGCTTATATTGTTTGCTTAGATATATTTTCAGTCTGAAACTTCATAGAGGACATTTAATAACGTATCCTATGATACAAGCCTTGGCACTAGGCTGTCTGAATGGAAGAGTTCTGGCGAAGTGAGATCAAGTTAATCTTTTTAGGTATGGAGATCCTTAGGTGACTTGTTGTTTGGTTGGGTTTTCTTTTCTTTTCTTTTCTTTTTTTTTGATGTAATCTACTCTATGTTAGAGTCATATTGGCTTATGTTTGGTTACTAATTCTGTCACATAGCAGTAGTGAGACTTTGAATAAGTTACTTAACCTCCCTTACCTAGGTTGCTTTTTTGTTTTCCAGTTATAAACTGAAAATAAGAATACTTACTTTGCCTTATTGCTGTGAAGATTAAATGGAATTAAAGTGGATGTGAGGAGGGAAAGTAGAAAAGTTTATAGATCGTGAAATATTAAAGAGGTAAAGATTAGTTGTTACTCATCTAGAATATAATCACAATATAGAGTACCACATGTGTCTGGCTACTGATTGCCTATTAGTATAAATGTGAATTATTTTCCATACATACTGTTTATAAGATATTATTTTAGAAAATTCAATACTTCAACAACTTTTCACATGTGAGAGCTGAGTAGAAATACTAACTTTTTGAAAATTGTTAGGACAGTTGTGTAGAGTTAGAGGGTCATGTGTCCTAACAATTGTTAAGGAGTCAGGAGATTATTGCTGTCTTCTGCTTTTCTGAGCTATTTCATTTTTATGCTTAAATTGGGTTAAACTAAAAATAAATATGATTCACCACAGATGACAGACAGCCAAAATGATGCATTTTTTGCTCTCTAATTGATGCATTATTTTAATTCTCAGTCTTTAATTCCTCTGGAATCCAAATATTACAAATTGAGAATAAATATATTTTATATGTTTGGAAGCAATTTTATACACATTTTTTCTTTCATACGTGCACTTGGGATTTTACCATCCTTATTTCCAACATTGTTTTCGACATTTCTGTGGTTTTGTGTTGCACTCTAGTAGATCTGTGGACTGAGAAGAATTAGAAATAGTGACTCAGCTGGAAACGTCTAAAGGAGAATATTCAACTCAGGGAATTGCAAAATGCCCTTTATCTGAATATGTGCCTTGGGCATATAACGAGCATTGTCAGGAGTTGATGTTGATGCATGACTTTTTGTGCCACGCTCTGTTAAGCAGGGTATTATAAAAGATGTAAAAATAGAATGAAAATTTCTATTTATTTAGGGACAGGGCAGAACAACTTTGTGCATATATATGTGTTTGTATGTGTGTATTTCAACTGCCTGTGGGCGGGCCTTTATTGTTTGTGGGCAGAGCTGGGTTTTAAGTTTGGTAGTGATAACTGAATATTTCCTCAAACACTGAAAGATTGAGAGCTGGCAGAACCTAGTTCCTTTTTAACTATTAGCAATCATTCTCCATGAAGCAAAAATTATTCTGAAGAATTACTTTGATGTTTTAATATCCTATTGATCTCCATTGTTTTTGTGCAATCTGATGAAAATTTTGACTTAGTTTGGTTTGACACTTGATTCTAAATAATCCAAACAGACTGTGGATTAAGTTGATCTCAGGTGAAATCAAGGTAAATTTATTGAAGATCTCTCAGAGAGCTGGGTGATTTTTGAGATCATGTAGAGAAATTGTCTTGTTTTTACAGATGAGAAAAATCAAAAAAGTTAAGAGAATTGCTTAAGAATGCTAATGACAAAAATTCATATTTTAATAAAGAAAAAATACTATGAATACAGTTAAATACATTGAAATATTGTAGTAAAGAACAAATATCTAGAATTATTAGGTCTATGACACCTTGAAAATCATATATACTTTTTATTACTTTCCATCTTCTTTATCTCTTTATTCATTTTGTTGCTGTTGTTGTTATTAGAGTCCTACTTCGGGCCAAGCACCCCAAATTGCCTCAAACACAGAGGAGAAACATGTATCCAAAGGGTAAGAGACTTAAGACAAGAATGAGTTAGGGTAAGGAAGTATAAGATGTGGGTGTCATTGACAAAGTTGATTTAGTTTCTCGTGACAGTTTTTGCTAACCAAGCTTGTGTGCTGATAATCCTTATTTGCAAAGAAGCTAGGGCACTTCCTTATGTATCTAAAGGCAAATTTCATTCAATAATTTGTGTAAGTATTTTTAATCCCTGTGATGACATTTTCAGCATCACACTTAGATATTTAAAGCTGAATCTTTATTTTTTTTCTTTTAACTGATTTATAGATGAGGGTATTCTGTCATATACAGGAGGTATCTTTTCTTCTTTATGATCTGTAATTGTTGAGAAAAGATTTTGAGAAGACAGTTCAAACAAAAAGAAATGTCTTCTTAAGTAATTATCTCCCCTGTATGATGGTACTGTGCTGAAATAGAGGGCAAAGCTGATAAAGAATAACAATGTGTTCAATAAGATCATCATTGACGGTTACTGCTGAATTATAGACTAAAATGTTATTTCCCCCTCTTCATCCTAACTCCTGAAGTCCTGCTCCAAGAAACCAAAGACCACAAACAGCAGCACTAGCGCATTGCTGCCTCCACTCTCATACCTTGCCTGGCTGCTCACTCCAGAGCCTAACAAACACCTCAGCTAACAACAGGAAACTGTTCCTTTGTTCTGAGGGCGGGTGTAGAACTATCAAGTGACTCTGCTTTAGGAAGAGTGGTGGCCAAGAAAGAATTATTACTTCCTTTACTTTGTGGCCCTGGAGAGAACTCGGGAGTCGAACCTAAAAAATGAGTGCCAGGTAGCTGTAGAAAAGATGTACCTGGGGTCCACTGCTGCACAGAGACTCCAGACAGAATGACTTGGAAGTTGATTATCTACAAGCTGGACCTTGTGTAGCCCAGGTCGCGACACCCATGGTGGTGGGAAAACCTGTTCTTCTGTAGTTGTCACCAGACATCTTTGTATTGAAAAGAAGCTGACTCAGTGGAGGCAGAAGGGAACCCAGAAAATTACTTGTTGCCATTGTACTTGTTCAATTATGTCTGGGTAGAAGTCTTCATCCATCAGTGAATTTTTCCAGAATTCTGGAAAACAGGAAAGACATGCTGAGACTAAGGGCCCAGTCTGCATCTGTGCAAGCCCCGGAAAACCTGACAGGGTCCCGCATATGAAGTCTAACACTGGCCCTGAAGGACAGGGTTCTTGGAGCTGAAAATAGCATAAACTTTAGCCAAAAGCAAATTGGTTGAAATGAAATAGTTTGATATGAAAATTTGATTGAACAAATGTATGTGTGTGTACATTTTTTAAGCTACTGTCACTGTATTCTGGGGTGTTAGGTAATTTAGGGAGAGACAAAAGTAATTAAGAGCACAGGTTCTGGTATCAGAATGACTGGGTCTGAATTCCAGCTCCACCATACATGAATGGTCAATGTGGCCTTGTGTCTGTAGATTTGAATCCCAGCTCTGCAATGTGCTAGACATGTAACTTGGGTAAGTTACTGAGTTTCTCTGAACCTCAGTTTTCTCACCTGTATGTGCAAGACACATCATGGAATGCACATAGAATTGTGCCCATACAGAGTAAGCATTCATAATTTACGTAATGTACTTATTTTGGTATACTTTTGAATCAGGTATTACTCCAAGTACACTATATATATTATCAATTAATGTAAACTATTATAATCATTGTTATTTTTTGGGTGCCCAATGATTATATTTTGAAACTCTTTTATTTTCTTTAGGCACTTCTGTGTTTTCTTACTTATTTTCCCTTTTTATTTCTAGTTTATTTTCAGCTATTTACTGTAGTAAAAGAGGTGGAATAACTTGTGTCCAAACATTACACATTTAGTGTTGGGTTCCATATTTCAGAGGTGGTGTAGTTTGGGGGATAAGAATAATAAGACTAACAATAATGGAGCATTACTATATATGAAGCACTGTGAAGTAAATACCTTTATAATCCCATTTAGCAAATGAGGTAACTAAAGTTTTTAGGGAACCTGAAAAATGTGTAGCTGGTTACATAGCTGTAACTACTGATGGAACTAGCATTTCTATCTAAGTAGACTGATTCCAGAGAGAATGTGTATGGTCAGAGGACATATATAGCTGAAAGAAAAAAGTGCAAGTTATTGGAGATGAAAAGATCAGTGAAGTGTGAAGAAACGGCTTGATGAGTTGTTCATGTGAATGTTGATGTCACCCCAGACTGATGGTAGATCTAGGGAAAGAGAGGAAGACCACAAGTCAGGGGGTAAAGCCCTTGACACTTAGGTAGGATGAACCAAGAGGTTGGTGAGTCTTAGTAACAAGGAGAAATGGAAAGTCATATATGACTATCACTATCAAAATAACAGCAAACTAATATTTATGGAATCCTTATTATGTGTCTGGCTTTGTATAGAACTTTGGAAAAGCATTATCTCAAGATATCTGCTCAACAGTCCTTTGAGGAAGATGCTATTAATTATACCCATTTATTATTCCAAATCTTGGTTTTAGAAAAATTGAGTAAATTGACCACATCATCCAAGGTAGCTCTGTGAAATGGTTTCTAAGAATTCACCCATCTGTCCATCCATTTATTTGTTTATCAAATTTGAATATCTGCTAGGTATAAGCTCTAGCGATAGAAAAGTGCTTTAAATCCCAGCCCCTTCCCTTAAGTCTGATGAGAAAGAACAATTGGTGAAAGCTACAGTAGAGGTATGATTTAATTATTTGTGAAATGAGAGTGCTATGTTCCCTCTCTGTGATTCTAGAAATGGCAAGAAGTAATTGATAAAAACAAAACTATACACAGCTTGGTGGTTTCAAACTTGAATCTACTTAGCTGCTGTTAGCATAAGACCATCCATTCTTTCAGTGCTATGCAGACTAGCCAATTTGGCAGTGGAGGAACTCAGTGTGAGGCAGCTGGGCATGATTTTGGGTGGGAGACTCAAATTCAATGTTGGTGAAGTGTTCACAGTTTGCATGTGCATTGCAGGTGTGTGACATCACTTCCCGTGACTGATGCAAATGCTGGGAACAGTGGCAGGAGACCGATAGCCTGACTTTACTTAACCCTTTCCAGACAAGCCATCTTGTAGGCAGATGTTGACCACAGCTTCTTGTGCATCTCTCTAAATGAGCCTGGAGATGAGCCAGTTTTTTCTGATCCAAGCCTTGGCATTAGAATGCACAGGAAATGAGGATAGGAAACCAAGTGCTTCCTTTAATGCCCCAGGTGATGGAAATGATGGGAAAAATCAGCATTATTATACTGTTTAGGCTGCAGTCAAAACTCATTGTTGTGATTGTATGGTAATTTGAAATTTTGGAGGGAGTGGGGATGGAAATAGGCTTCCTATGTAGGAGGAAGTCCTATTAAAGAAACAGCTTCCTAAACTGCTAGTGTAAACAAAACTGCAGAGGGAAATATTAAAACTACTTAAGGGAACAAAATGTCTTCATGTTTTTCCTTGCAAATACTTCTCTAGTTTATCCACTCACAGCAGGCTTTCCATTGACATAAAGGAAACAAACAGAATAAAAAGTTATGGTAATATAAAATCACCTCTATGCAGTTATTAAGACAGATTATTCTTTTAGATTAAACATATTCTGTAATTTTGAATCAAGGCAATCGCTAAGCAATTTTGAATGACCACGAAAAAGTTGTTAGGGGGCTTCCCTGGTGGTGCAGTGGTTGAGAGTCCGCCTGCTGATGCAGGGGACATGGGTTCGTGCCCCGGTCCGGGAAGATCCCACATGCCGCGGAACGGCTGGGCCCGTGAGCCATGGCCGCTGAGCCTGCGCGTCCGGAGCCTGTGCTCCGCAACGGGAGAGGCCACAACAGTGAGAGGCCCGCATACCGCAAAAAAAAAAAAAAAAAGTTGCTAGGAACTGGCTAAGGATTTTTCATATTGACTGTATTATATACTTTCATGTAACATATGTGTGTACACACATATATGTGTAAATTAAAATGTAAATGTTAGTTTTATGTGAATAAAAGTAACAATATTTAATTTAAAATAGCCTGTATTTTAGTTTTTCCAGGAATTTGTGTAACTTTCCCTCTAATTAGTTCACATTATAGAAGATTTACTAGGCTGATACTTTTTATCCTAGACATTTACAGTGTTTGAGGTCCTGTTGTGGCTTTTCTCTTACATACAACTTCGGGGTGTTTGGATAAGAGGGTCGTTGCTTGTAAGTTATTGGAGAAGGCAGAGCCTGGGACTCAACGTATTATTGATCATTATTTTGGGGACCATAACAGCTACTTTGAACAACTGGAGGAAAATGGTATTTGAAAATGGACCCCACTGAAGAAAACAAATAGCCATATTCCAGCCTCATTCTTCTCGTATCAGAATCGGTACTCTGTGTAAGTGCCTGTTTGGATCATTTTATCTGTGGACAGCATTTGAAAAAATTGCTAGCCCTCTTGCAGCTGCAAGTGCTGATTATTTTGCTTGAATTTATAGTTCTGTGATGTTTTCTGGCATGCATGTGTGATTTTGTAAAAAATTTAGACACAGTCTGCAATTTTCTTCTTTAAGTCCTAGACAGTTCTGATTGAGCAATCTGATTAACATGTTCAGAAGTTTGAAGCCAAACCTTCACAACCCTGCTTTTGAAAGGTGTCAAGATTTGTGGGAGGGGAGATTACTTTTAAAGAAACTAAGCTTCCTTATGTTTCAAGTTTGAAGATGAAGTGAGATTATGTCTCTTAATTTGCACAGCTTCGGAGACTGTAGAGACAGGACGGCAGAAACGGATATAAAATTTTTTAAAGCAATTTCATTTCAGTGTTAAACTGGGATCTAACTGCAATGCTAGAAAATTTAGCTGACAACTTCATTTTATTAGTTGAACTCATCCATTTCTCCTATTTATATGGTATAGGCCACAAGAATTAGTTTTGGAAAATTGCAGGAGAAAAATTTAAAGGACATCTCCCTTATTAAAAAATTTATTTTATTTAAGAATAGTTGATTTACAATGTCGTGTGAATTTCTGCTGTATAGAAAAGTGATTTAGTTACACATATATATACATTCTTTTTCATATTCTTTTCCATTATGGTTTATCACAGGATATTGAATATAGTTCCTTGTGCTATACAGTAGGGACTTGTTATTTATCCATTCTATATATAATAGTTTGCACCTGCTAATCAGGACATCTCTCTTTTAATATCTTAGGAAGACATCCACTTCTTAGATGTTTTTCTGTAACCATTTGTGTTTGTGAGAAGTAGAGTCTGTAACGTTAATATAGGATCTCCTTCCATCATGGCTGTGATCCGGCACATCTGAACCCACAAATGAAATTAGAATGATTGGTGAGTCTACCTTAGGAAACTCAGAAGCTAACTGGAGATCCCGTTGCAGCCAAACTCAGGCACATAATCAAAACCAGGTTACGTTTTTTAAAACCAGATTAAAAATGACATATACTGGCTCTGCTAAGGGGCTTGGGGCCCTTTTACTCGTAGTGGCAATTCATAATCATGCATCAGGAAAGGGCAGAGCAAAGGTGATTATTACTAGCTATATTGTACATTTTCATTGTCTTTTAAATATTTCTGAAATAACCTCTTCTTAGGTGGTGAAATTCAAAGCATTCCAAAATGTACAATTTGTTAATGATTTTTAAAAACTTTTTATTTTGAGATAATTTTAAATTCACATGCAATTGTAAGAAATAAGATAAAGAGATCCATATACTCTTCACTCAGTTTCCCCCAGCGGTTACATCTTGCATAAATACTATATCATAACCAGTAAATTGACATCGATATAATCCATCAGCCTTATTTAGATTCATGAGTTTTACATGGACTCATTTGTACATATGTATGTGTCTGTATATTTAGCTCTATTCAATTTTGTTACATGTGCAGATTCATGTGATCACCATCACAGTCAAGATACAGAACAGTTCCATCACAAGGATCCTTCCTGCTAGTTATTAATTTTTGATGGGGGAATAAATTGAAAGATTTATTCACTAATCTGAATAGCTTCTCTGAGGCTATGTTGTACCTAAAATAGTTGTGAAAGACACTAAGTGACTAAGAAGACAGAAGAAGGTAACCTTCACACTAATTCTAAGGAATAGGCCTGAAACTGTAGGAGCTTGTGTGCCTGTGGAGTTCTCTGGGAATATAAACGATGAATTACCATGCTGCTTTAGAAAGGAGAAATTGCTGAGCAGAGTGGAGGAAGATTTTAATGATATTGGAGCAAAATAAGGCAGGGCTTTAAGGACACAGGTTAGTAGGTCTTTTACACAGTTTTAACAAAAGGAAGTTAAAAATTGCAGTCTTAGATTCTTTTGTGTAAAAAAAAATGCAGTGTCAGAAAGAATTAAAAAAGAAAATCATTGCTGGCCTGTGCTCCTTGAAAAGAGCTTTCTCCCCCTGGGAAAACAATAAAAAAGTATTTGCCCCTGTATCAAATTTAGGGCCACTTACACAATGGCTAGAGTGGCAGAGGCTGCCGCTTAGCTGAGAGCTCAATTGTACTGATTCACTTGCAGCTCAGGGTGAACTTTCCTCATGAACAATAGACATCTGTGGTCACACATTTGGAAAATGAACTTACACAAATAAGGGCAACTTATACAGCTTCTTAAAACCATAAAACATTGACACTTTTAAACTAATGGGCTTTGGGCTACACTAAAAATAAAGCTTTGTGTTCTTTGCTGCTACCCTTTATATCTAGGCTAATGAAGACCAACTATAAAGTGCAATTGTTAATAGTAGAAAATTGTAAGAAGTCAATCATAAAAGCTGCATTCTACATATTTTCCCCTTCTTTTATCCCTTTGGAATTAAAGATAAGATATTCTTTCTGTTTTAAAGAGAGTCTTGGTTTAGTTATAATGTAATTAAAATTCTGCTCTTTTCCACTAATCGATGGAAAAGACTATCTGACATACTACTAATTAAACTCCTTTTAGAACTACCATTTCTTTGATCAGCTGCACTGAAGTTTATCTTTGAAGATCTGGAATTTACTGCTAGAGCTAGATGATAAAGGTTTAGGAAAGTCCTAAGCTTGCCTCACCCCTCCAACCACAGGTCCTTACAGGCTCACTCATTCCCATTGCCTTAGGCAGGAAGTTTATCAATGATAGTAGTTGCTCTTAGAATCTGGATGGGGTTAGAATTTATGTATTTTCATGGACATAAGGTCTGGAGCAGCTCTGTGCATGTTGAGCTTCGGAGAATCTCCTTAGGTCTGGAATTTGGTTCCCAGGAATGAACCCTGGGTTCTGTCCTACTCGTTAGCTGTAATTCTTCCCTCTTTTTTTCCCACATTGGCCCAGTTATAGGGACTGATCTTCTACTCTAGTCTCCATTTCTGAGACATTGTTCAGACTCTCAATTCAGAGGTTTCAGGAACCCCATCTTTTTAGTTTGACATTTTGGTTATTCTCACCTGGGGTTGGAGCCTTGCTCTCCATCCCATCAAGGGGCATACTTTCTATTTGAAAATTTCCCCTTTAAATCAAGGATCTATAATGATACCACTTCTTAGTTCTCTATAATTGTTTTAAAATACTTTGGTGTAAATAACCTTTTCTGAGAAACTAATGAAAACTCCAGATTATCTTCCAAGAATAATGAGTATTTATGTATGTATGTGTGTTTGTGTGTAATTTTGTGTGCAGTAGAAAAGTACATATAGCCATAGCTTTTACTAAAGTTTCAAAAGATATATAGCACTCTGAATTCCATGTATGGATCTCACGGAAGCCTGTGGGACTCGAGTCAATAAATCCTCAATTTATTCTCTTAATTTTCAGATGAAAAATCGTGGCCCTCAGCAGGTCAGGAGTGGGTCTTTCTTGAGGGCTTGCCTAGGTTTATGATGTTACGAGTAGGCCTTTGTTCAGATAGTGGATTATAGATCAGTTGACTGTTAAAGGAAGCAAAAGTCTGTAAACTTCTTTTTCAGTACTAATATATCAATACTCATTTCACTTACTTGATCATCCTTTCTCTCTTGCATCACTGGTTTTAGATTTTGACTTTTCCCTATATCTATTCTGTGTGCATTGCTGGACTAATATTTATGTGACTTCTTTGCTCTAGTCTCTCTTGTTTGCTGCAAAACTTTCCTCCTTACCAAAATTATTGTGGACTAAAAGTTGACACTAGATGGGGGCAATGTCTTATCTGATAATATATAAAATCAGATCTTAATTATGTTAAAATGTGCATTGGTGGATAATGTGACTCCCAGAACCAGATGTTAGCTATATTTAATAATGTGGATTATGCATCTGTATTAGCCTGCTTGGACTGCTATAACAAAATATCATTGATTAGGTGGCTTAAACAACAGAAATTTATTTTTTCACCGTTCTGGAAGTTGCAAGTTCAAAATCAGAGGGCTAGTGTGGTTGAGTTCTGGTGATTTGTGTGGTTCTGTTCCTGATTTGCATACAGCCACCTTCTCACTGTGTCCTCACATGGCAAAAAGAGAGAGACAGCTCGAGATAGCCTCATCCACCAGAGGGCAAACAGCAGAAGCAAGAAGAACTGCAGTCCTGCAGCCTGTGGAATAAAAACCACATTCACAGAAAGATACAGAAAAAGAAAAGGCAGAGGGCTATGTACCAGACGAAGGAACAAGATAAAATCCCAGAAAAACAAATGAAGTGGAGATAGGCAACCTTCCAGAAAAAGAATTCAAAATAATGATAGTGAAGATGATCCAGCACCTACGAAAAAGAATGGAGGCAAAGATAGAGAAGATGCAAGAAATGTTTAACAAAGACCAAGAAGAATTAAAGAAAAAACACCTAGAAGAATTAAAGAACAAACAGAGATGAAAAATACAATAGCTGAAATGAAAAAAATACACTAGAAGGAGTCAGTAGCAGAATAACTGAGGCAGAAGAACAGATAAGAGACCTGGAAGACAGAATGGTGGAATTCACTGCCGCGGAGCAGAATAAAGAAAAAAGAATGGAAAGAACTGAAGACAGCCTGAGACCTCTGGGACAACATTAAACACACCAACATTCACATTATAGGGGTCCCAGAAGGAGAAGAGAGAGAGAAAGGACCTGAGAAAACACTTGATATTATAGTGAAAAGTTTCCCTAACATGGGAAAGGAAATAGCAACCCAAGTCCAGGAAGTGCAGAGAGTCCCAGGCAGCATAAATGCAAGGAGAAATACACCAAGACACATACTAATCAAATTGACAAAAATTAAAACAAAGAAAAATTATTAAAAGCAACAAGGGAAAAATGACAAATAACGCACAAGGGAACTCCCATAAGGTTAACAGTTGATTTCTTGGGAGAAGTTCTACAAGCCAGAAGGGAGTGGCACGGTATATTTAAAGTGATGAAAGGGAAGAACCTACAACCAAGATTACTCGACCCAGCAAGGATCTCATTCAGATTTGACAGAGAAATCAAAAGCTTTACAGACAAGCAAAAGCTAAGAGAATTCAGCACCACGAAACCAGCTCTACAACAAATGCTAAAGAAACTTCTTTAAGTGGGAAACACAAGAGAAGAAAAGGACCTACAAAAAACAAACCCAAAACAATTCAGAAAATGGTAATAGGAACATACATATTGATAATTACCTTAAATGTGAATAGATTAAATGCTCCAACCAAAAGACACAGGCTCACTGAATGGATACAAAAACAAGACCTGTATATATGCTGTCTATAAGAGACCCACTTCAGACCTAGGGACACAAACAGACTGAAAGTGAGGGGGTGGAAATAGATACTCCATGCAAATGGAAATCAAAAGAAAGCTGTAGTAGCAATACTCATATCAGATAAAATATACTTTAAAATAAAGAATGTTACAAGAGACAAAGAAGGACACTACATAATGATCAAGGGATCAAACCAAGAAGCAGTTATAACAATTATAAATATATATGCACCCAACATAGGAGCACCTCAGTACATAAGGCAAATGCTAACAGCTATAAAAGAGTAAATCGACAGTAACACAGTAATAGTGGGGGACTATAACACTTCACTTGCACCAATAGTCAGAGCATCCAGACAGCAAATTAATAGGGAAACACAAGCTTTAAATGACACATTAGACAAGATGGACTTAATTGATATTTATAGGACATTCCATCCAGAAACAGCAGATTACACTTTCTTCTCAAGTGCACATAGAACATTCTCCAGGATAGATCACATCTTGGGTCACAAATCAAGCCTTGGTAAATTAAAGAAAATTGGGAGAAGAAATTGGAATTCCGATTAAAATTGAAATAATATCAATTATTTTTTCTGACCACAATGCTATTAGATTAGAAATCAATTACAGGGGGAAAAAATTGTAAAAAACACAAACACATGGAGGCTAAACAATATGTTACTAAATAACGAAGAGATCACTGAAGGAATCAAAGAGGAAATAAAAAAAATACCTAGAGACAAATGACAATGAAAACACAATGATCCAAAACCTATAGGATGCAGCAAAAGCAGTTCTAAGAGGGAAGTTATAGCAATACAATCCTACATCAAGAAACAAGAAAAATCTCAAAGAAACAATCTAAACTTACACGTAAAGGAACTGGAGGAAGAAGAACAAACAAAACCCAAAGTTAGTAGAAGGAAAGAAATCATAAAGATCAGAGCAGAAATAAATGAAATAGAAACAAAGAAAATAGTAGTAAAGATCAATAAAACTAAAAGCTGGTTCTTTGAGAAGATTAAAAGAAAAACTGATAAACCTTTAGCCAGACTCATCAAGAAAAAGAGGGTGAGGACTCAAATCAATAAAATTAGAAATGAAAAAGGAGAAGTTACAACGGACACCACAGAAATACAAAGCATCTTAAGAGACTACTACAAGCAACACTATGCCAATAAAACAGACAATCTGGAAGAAATGGACAAATTCTTAGAAGGGTGTAAGCTTCTAAGACTGAACCAGGAAGAAGTAGAAAGTATGAACAGACCAATCACAAGTAATGAAATTGAAACTGTGATTAAAAATCTTCCAGCAAACAAAAGTCCAGGACCAGATGGCTTCACAGGTGAATTTTATCAAGCATTTAGATAAGAGCTAAAACCCATCCTTCTCAAACTCTTCCAAAAAATTGCAGAGGAAGGAACACTTCCAAACTCATCCTACGAGACCACCATCACCCTGATACCAAAACCAGACACCATGGTCAAGTGCGATTTATCCCAGGGATGCAAGGATTCTTCAATATACACAGATCAATCAATGTGATACACTATACTAACAAACTGAAGAATAAAAACCGTATGATCATCTCAATATATGCAGAAAAAGCTTTTGACAAAATTCAACACCGATTTATGATAAAAACTTTCCAGAAAGTGGGCATAGAGGGAACCTACCTCAACGTAATAAAGGCCATATACGACAAACCCACAGCAAACATCATTCTCAATGGTGAACAACTGAAAGCATTTCCTCTAAGGTCAGGAACAAGACAAGGATGTCCACTCTCACCACTATTATTCAACATAGTTTTGGAAGTCCTAGCCATGGCAATCAGAGAATAAAAAGAAATAAAAGCAATACAAATTGGAAAAGAAGAAGTAAAACTGTCACTGTTTTCAGATGACATGATACTGTACATAGAGAATCCTAAAGATGCCACCAGAAAACTACTAGAGCTAATCAGTGAATTTGATACAGTTGCAGAATACAAAACTAATGCACAGAAATCTCTTGCATTCTTATACACTAATGATGAAAAATCTGAAAGAGAAATTAAGGGAACAATCCCATTCACCATTGCAAAAAAAAGAATAAAATACCTAGGAATAAACCTACCTAGGGAGGTAAAAGACATGTACTCAGAAAACTATAAGACACTGATGAAAGAAATCAAAGATAACACAAACTGATGGAGAGTATACCATGTTCTTGGATAGGAAGAGTCAATATTGTGAAAATGACTATAGTTCCCAAAGCAATCTACATATTCAATGCAATCCCTATCAAATTACCAATGGCATTTTTCACAGAGCTAGAACAAAAAGTCTTAAAATTTGTATGGAGACACAGAAGACCCCGAATAGCCAAAGCAATCTTGAGGAAAAAATCAGAGCTGGAGGAATCAGACTCCCTGGTTTCAGACTATACTACAAAGCTGTAGTAATCAAGTATGGTACTGGCACAAAAACAGAAATATAGATCAGTGCAACAAGATAGAAAGCCCAGAGATAAAACCACACACCTGTTGTCAACTAATCTATGACAAAGGAGGCAAGGATATACAATGGAGAAAAGACAGTCTCTTCAGCAAGTGGTGCTGGGAAAACTGGACAGCTACATGTAAAAGAATGAAATTAGGACAATCCCTAACACCATACACAAAAACAAACTCAAAATGAATTAAAGTCCTAAATATGAGACCGGACACTATAAATCTCTTAGAGGAAAACATAGTAAGAACACTCCTTGACATAAATCACAGCAAGATCTTTTTTGATCCACCTCCTAGAGTAATGGAAATAAAAACAAAAATGAACAATGGGACCTAATGAAACTTCAAAGCTTTTGCACAGCAAAGGAAACTATAAACAAGAAAAAAACACAACCCTCAGAATGGCAGATAATATTTGCAAATGAATCAACAAAGTATTAATCTGCAAAATATATAAACAGCTCATGAAGCTCAATATTAAAATAACAAACAACCCAATCCAAAAATGGGCAGAACACCTAAATAGACATTTCTGCAAAGAAGACATACAGATGGCCAAGAAGCACATGAAAAGCTGCTCAACATCACTAATTATTAGAGAAATGCAAATCAAAACTACAATGAGGTGTCAGCTCACACTGGTTAGAATGGGCATCATCAGAAAATCTACAAACAACAAATCCTGGAGAGGGTGTGGAGAAAAAGGAACCCTCTTGCACTGTTGGTGGGAATGTAAATTGATACAGCCACTATGGAGAACAGTATGGAGGTTCCTTAAATTACTAAAAATAGAATTATCATATGACCCAGCCATCCCACTACTGGGCATATATCCAGAGAAAACCATAATTCAAAAAGAGTCATGTACCCCAATGTTCACTGCAGCACTATTTACAATAGCCAGGACATGGAAGCAACCTAAGTGTCCATTGACAGATGAATGGATAAAGAAGATGTGGTACATATATACAATGGAATATTACTTATAAAAAGGAATGAATAGGGTCATTTGTAGAGACGTGGATCAACCTAGAGACTGTAATAGAGTGAAGTAAGTCAGAAAGAGAAAAACAAGTATCGTATATTAACGCATATATGTGGAATCTAGAAAAATGATACCGATGAACCAACTGGTTTGCAAGTTAGAAATAGAGACACAGATGTAGAGAACAAAGGTATGGACACCTAGGGGGGGAAAGTGGTGGGTGGCTTGGTGGTGGGATGAATTGGGAGATGGGGATTGACATATATACACTAATATGTATAAAATAGATAACTAATAAGAACCTGCTGTATAAAAATATTAAATTAAATTAAAAACTGAAGAGGAAGGGCAGAGTAGGTACACCTTGTTCCTACCCCCAGACTCATTCATTAGACAGACCACTCCACCTCCACTGGGGTGTCACTGAGGAGTGTCCCCCCAATGGAGCTCTGTCTACAGGGAGGGAAGCATCCTCCATGAGATAAAAAGAGAGGCAGCTCTCTGGTGTCTCTTTTTATAAGTGCACTAATCCCATCATGAGGTCCCCAGCCTCATGACCTCATCTAAATCAGATTATCTTCTAAAGATCTTATCTCCAAATACCATCATATTGAGGTTAAGTCTTCAACATATGAATATTAGGGGGACACACAATTCACTCCATAGTGGCATCTCTGAAACAGAAATATGGTGAAAGGCATATAGTGACCAGTTCTTCAAGGAAGAATGGTCTTCCAGCTGGGGCTTGTGTGCTAAGAAACGTAGGGGAAAAGAGGGGCAGGTAAAAATCACGGGAGGGAGGAGAACAACAAAGAAAGAAAACAGGATTTCTAAAGGTAGAATTTTATTGGACACTCGTCTGTTTGAAGAATAATTTTTATCAGAATCCAAAGTGGACAGATTAGGGACCCAACCAGATAAAGATCCTGTTCCTCCAGAAATGAAAAATGTATTTTATTTTAGTAAATTTTTCAGTTTGGGATTTAGGGTGAATGGTAGAAGAACAATTCCAAGCATTGGCCTTGAGTGTTACTGAACTAACAGAGAGTAGTGAAGACAAATCATACCTGAAAAAGTTTTTTGAATACTTTAAACCTGGTTCAATCTACCAAGATGGGATTTGCTTATAATTAATCCTAGCAGGGTATATTTAGTGCCTTGGAATTAAATCCTGGGTAACCTTAGTTAATGAGTTTGCTTATACTGCCCTTGAGTGAGGCTTGGACGTCACTGCATAGCAGGGAGGGTTTGTGCTGCTGAGAAGGAGAACTGAGTTTGAGTTGGAATGCTATTAGTTTTGCTGATTATCACAAAGGTATTGACAAAAAGTGATCTCAAGACAATGCCAGATGAGAAAGCCCACTGGGCTGATCCAAAAGGAGATGTTGTGTTGCATCTCAGAAGAATGGTCTTAAATTCTGACACAATTCTAGAATTTTTCTTTTATGGACATATTTTTTTGTATGACTGGGGAGGCACCAGCCTAAGAAATGTAAATCAGGGGTTTTGACTTTCTGATAGACTCTTTCTCAGTCTCCATTGCTGGGAGGGAGTGGTTTAGAGCATGCATCTCAGTGTCAGACAATTCAGTAATGAATCTGGATCTGCCATTCATGAGCTATTGTGACCTTAGGCAAGTTACATGAACTTATCTAATTAAGCCTCACTTTCCCAACTTGGTACTTATGTGGATTGGTTGAGATAATGGAAAGAAAGAGCTGAATATAGGACTTGGCACATTTTAAAGCTCTACAAATGATAGTTGTTATCAGACTGGTAATTCATCAGTGCAATGATTGACCATCAAATCACTGTGAAGCCGACTTTATTCCACAAACTTCAGTGCTGATTTGTAATAGCTAACTCTCCTTTTCTTCCTCCAAGTTGGTATCCATGACTCTTGACTCTACTGTCTCAGAATGCCAGGGAACGAAAGTAGACATGTGCAGCTTTTCCCCTCTTTTCCTACAATAAAAGTTCCTGTAAAAATAAAAAAAACACCTGAAGTGAAATTCAAATGAGAAGCAGCAGGGTACAATCACCTTTTTGGGGAGAACAATTAATTGATTTTGGTTAAATATATTTTAATTAGACCTGAACATACAGACCAGGGATTATTTTGGGGTGTAATCCTAAACTGGTACAAGATAGAATCAACTCATTAGGTTTCATTTATTTTGCCTATTTAATCTCAGTGTAAATAGGGGTACATTAGTAACCCTAAATAGGGTTCAATTATTTGAGTTATTTCTCAAATCAGGTATTTCAGGCATAACTTGAAAAATATTCCTCCATATATTGATCTATTAAGCAATTTATGTCTGATGCAACAGTATCCCATAGAGAATTAAAATCCAAGATCTTGAAGGAAAAGATCCCTACCTAGCACCATGCAGAGAGCCTGTGCTTTTAGTGGAATGTTTTGATAAAAGTAATAAAGTAAGTTTTTATTGAAAGAATGAAGTAGCTATGGCAGCCACTTCTAATAGTGAGTATTATAACTGAATCTGGTACAGTAGCCAGACCACAAGAAGGGCAGAAATGTTCGATTGTGAATAAGGAAAGATAGTTCTATTTCACTCTTTTTTCCATTTCTTTCTCCCATCCAGATGTGAGGCCTCAGATCAAAATTCTACTTTGTTATACTGTATATGGAATCTAATGAGATTCAATAGCTCCATTATGCATTATTTTCTCAACATCTGTTAGCCACAGTTTCTGAACTTAACTTTAAAGCTTTCTCCCTTGCTATTAAAAGTCCTGTTCATTTGCAATTTTTTTATAACGCAATGAAACCACCCTTTTGCTGCCCAAGTTTAAGTTTCTTGTTTGCTTGCCTGAGGCTGAGGGTGCAGACAAGCTGAATGGTCAACTAAAGTGTTAGGTTATTCTAGATTCTTGGTTCATAGTAATCACCTAAAAACACTAGATGGCACAGGAGAGGTATAAATGGACCACGGAGAGAGGCCAGCTCTTAAACTTTATGTGTTTCTAAAGAATTCTTAGGGTTAAAAGAGCAACATTTTAAGATATTCTTTTATGTTCTTTTCTATTAAGTTTCGTATTGTTTTTTCAAGCTTTATCCTTGGGATTTTTCGGAACTGGGTGATGTAAAGATATAAAATTCTCCTTTAAGTAAAAGCAAACACTTAAAAAATTTCTTGGTTGAGTTGTGCCTTTTTTGTTCCCTTTCTTTAATTTATTATAGAAAACACATATACATGCTATATGTATAGCAACAATATATGCTATATATGTGTATATGTATTTGTTTATTATATATGTGTTTGATATCTTTATGATGAATTAAACATGTGCTGTTCCAGGAAACTTAGAAATAATGCACATCATGGTATATGTAAATATGCATGTGATTGTATTTATTGTTTTAATTACGTGACTAGAGGTGAATTATGAGAAGTTCTAAGAGAAAACATCTAAACATAGAAATTAGTGTTATTAATTTCTATTTTTTTCTCAGCTTGTAGTGAGTACGTGTATTCCAGGAAGTTCCATGTATATTGTGTTTATTAAACTGGAGGTTAATTTATTATTTCCTTTAATAGAAAAATGATAAGGTATGAACAGGAAAGTATATTAAGCAAATACTGTATATAGGAAGTCAAATCACTACTGATTACAGAAAGAGTACTATTAGCCATAATCATAAAAATTCTACTCATTCATATGGTGCATTGTACATGTACAATCCCATTGTTTGCCATTGAACAATTTCTCAAATTTAGTGCAGGAAAACTATAAAAAGGAAGCTTATAGCTGGTCATGCTAAAAAAATACTTGTATAGAGAAAGCTGCCATTGTCTATCAAAGAGTGAATAGATTCTCATTTTTTAAAAATAGATCTGGATTATTTGAGTTTTTTGGAAAGTTCTTTGGACAATTAGTGATAACTTAAAACCTATAGAAGCTATTTCAACATGTTGTTCCCCAGTATTTTCCATAGACTAATTAAGCTCGCTGGCTGGCACAGAATATTGTTTTCTTATCTGTAATATGGGAAAAATAACATCTACCTTAAAGGGTTGTTTTGAGAATTAGAGATAATGCATGTACATGTATATAAATTTAATTAATCTCAGGCTTTGCACATTAACAGCTTTATTGCTGAATTAAGTTATTGAGAAAGAAATAAAACTAACCAGAAACATAGAATGACAGTATCACTTCTAATCTAAATTTAAAAAGAAGATGTACAGAGTCCACATATTGCTGATAGTCACCTGAAAAGAACTGATCTGCAATTACTTTAAAGTTTTCTGTATTTTATTTTGGAAGATATAATTGCCCAATACATCATATAATCACATGCAACACAGTTATCTTTATATCTAAAAAATGATAGTTATTAAATGTTTTGGGTGGAGGCTATACTGTATTGGAGAGAGCGTGAGTTTAGGGTTCCACAGACAGGGGTTTAAATTCTGTTCCCACCGCTTATTAACTAAGTTCCCACCACTTATTAACTAAGTAACCAAGTAACCTTAATTCTCAAGGTCTTATTTTCTTATTTGTAACATGGGACTAATACCATCTCATTGTACAAGGTTGCTTGTACAACCTTGGGTTAAACAGGGTTTCTCAGCCTCACCATCTCAGCAGTATGGACACCTGGGGCCAAATAATTCTTTGTTGTAGGGACTGTCCTATGAATTGTAGCATGTTCAGCAACACTCCTGGCTTCTACACACTAGATACCAGTAGCACCTTTTCCACACTTGTGACACCAAAAGTATCGCTAGACATTGCTAAATGTTCCCAGGAGGGCAAAATTGCCCTCCAATTAAAAACCACTGGTGTGTAATCCGCTTTACATAAAACTGAGTAAACATTCAAAGAATGAGAGCTATTGTTACTTTTTAGCTTAGCAGTCATTCATAAGTTTTGACATGAATGACTTCATCAGAAATTGCCAGATTTATCTCCAGTCATCTAACGTAGAGACCTTTATTTGAGCTAGGAATTCAACAAGAATATTTTCATAAAGTTACTTGTTTATACTTGTGGGTTAACTGAATGAGTTAATTCATTCAATCATACTTTAAATCAATCAATTACAAAATGTTGATAGTGTTAAATAATTACTAGGGGCAAAGTTGTTGTATATGTCACTTTTATGGAGTGAAATCCTTAAAGGACACGTATTAAAGGTACTAATCAGACCTCTTTGTGGGCCTGTCAACTGGATGCTGAGCAGAAAGGAACCCACAAGTATTCTTTATCTCTCTGGTTATATGGCAATCACTCATCATGCAGCTATTTAATGTACTCTTAATTTTAAGCACTTTGTTAAGTCCCTGGGGCGTCAGTGCCATTCCTTAAGGCGTCTAGTCGGGAAGATAGACAAATAAACCATAATTCAGTGAGATCAGAAATGTGGACTGCATTTGTTGGAGGGTCTCTGAATCCACTGGAAATGTAAGAGAAAACTGCCTGGAAAAGGTAAAATCTGGGCTAAATGGTGACATTAGGACAGATTTAAGCAGGGTGAGAGTTGGGAGGAATGTATATTCTGTATTATAATAGCATGGGAGTAGGGTCTAGGCAATATGGCATATTTTACTTTCTTCAAGAAAATCAATGTATTAAGTGAGAGATGTGATTGAAGTGTCAGGTGGTCAGTTCATGAAATACCTCATACACATGCTAAAGAGTTTGGAGTTTATCTGCTACAGTACTGATTAAATCATAATATAATCTGAGGTATGACTTCATTTAATTTGCATTTTAGGTCACTCTGGTGTTGTAATAGAAAGGACCAGAGGGGAAAGGTAAGTGTAGAAGCAGGATATTTTGAATATTGCAGTAATCCAGATAAGAAATGACAAAAGCCTAAAACTTAAGTTAATGACATTAAGAGTAAAAGAAGACAGAACCAAAAAGACATTTAGCAGGTAAAATTAAGAGGAATTATTTACTAATTATATGGGAGGAATGAGGAAAATATATTATACTTAGAATGATTACTACGCTTTCTATTTGGGTGATTAGAGAATGGTGATTCCATTTCAGAAACCGGAAATAGAAGACACTGGATTGAGAGTGGTAGAGGAGTACAGGGGAAGAGAGATATGGGGTTCAATACTGGCCATATTGAAAATGAGTTACCAGTGAGACATTTGAGTGGAGAGTCCAATCAATAGTTAGATGGCATAGGTTTAGAACTGAGGGAAGAAGTCGGCCTAGAGATGGAGATATAGGAATTTTCATGACATAGGTGGTAATGGACAAGTTCATCAGAAGAATGCAGACCAAGACTTGTAATGAGGGCAAGTCATGGGCAATATGAATAGTTAAGGTCAATAAAGAAAGCAGAACCCCCAAAGTAAACTGAGAAGGAATGCTATAGAAGACAGTAGATATCCAAGAAAGAGTAGAGTTAGAGAACCCAAAAGGAGGAAGAAGTTGCAAGAGAGTATAAGTAGAAGAATGCCCATTGAACTACCATCACTTATGCTTCTTAGGGAAGTTTGAATGAGAGATCATAGTAGGGTTATGGGTGGGTGGGGGCCTGGGAGCAAATATGGATAGTGTTTTTCAACAGTTTTTATTTTGAGTACCTTGAGTTGGCACTATTCCTTTTCTAGCTTCCACATGCTCCATCACTTCCTACTGTCTTAAAGAAGTTAGAAAATGGGGTCAGAGACTATAGATCTCAGTAAGTTAAATAATAAATATACTGGTATTAGGAGACAGAGAAAAGTAAGAACAGAGTGTACATTTTGGTAATATCTAATAGTAATATCTGATAGAATAGATGCTGAATGTTTTGAATGTTTACTGAAACTAGTATCAGTTGCAGAGATACTGCCTAAATGGAAGTCAGGAATTTGAAGATCTGTTCAACAATGGACATATCAAGTGAAACAGACTGGTAAACACTCAAGACATCAGTTTAGAAGAATAAATTTCTAGGGAATTAAAGAATAATACATTTTATTGTCTGTAAGTTAAAACACTTCAGCATAAGTAGTGCTGTGTGTTATGTGTGTGCTCAGTTTTAATCTGTATAGTGGGGGTGGGATGCAGTTAGTTAAAATGAAAAATAACCAAATATGGAATACACATGCTGGGTAGGGAGAAGGTTTGGCTAGCCTTTGAAAGGCTCTACTCACGTTCCCACACTTTGGAGGTGTCTAATCCAAGCTTCCAGCTCTCTTCATCCTAGACCAATACCAGATGGTATGGCAGTTAGCACGTTGGATATAGAAATGTTTTGTCATTGGTAAAATTAGTTATGTTCAAGATGATCTGTGATTGGCTAGGTATTTTGAGCTGGGGCTCCTGCATGGACAGGATTTCAGAATGTGGTAAACTTCATAGCCTATATCCTTTGAGAATGGTCCCTCAGTATAGGATCCCATGTTATGAGTGCACTTATCTGAGTTTTTTGTTTGTTTGTTTGTTTTGCCTGACACCTACTGGGGGAGCTGAATCCTGCCTCTAGGATGTTGCTTTTCTGCCTTGCATTAGCCTTTTATGCAAGATGCTGTGGAATACCTGAAACTATAGACAGCTGGTACTTCATTGAGCCTATAGGACTAGTTGCGTTTGTGTTTTTTTATGGCTTCCTACTGTCAAAAGTTTGCACATCTGTCAGGATTTGGTCTGCAATATTCACTTATTGCATTATTATACTCAAAATCAAGGTTGCAGGTGAGGAGATCTCTTAAAGCTACCAATATGTACCCCAAATAACCCAGGAATTGTGAATTACCAAATTAGATCAGTTTGCAACCATCTGATACTCATTCTTCTGAATGGGACAATGTAAAATTGCTTATTCCGTCTTAGGTACCTGAGAAAATTTTGACAAGTCAATGACTGAGCTTTGATTTCCTTATTTAATATGTCAAAAATAATATTCACTCCATGAATATTCATGAATAGCTAATATTTTCTGAACACTGTTCTGAGAATTTACATATATACATTTCATTTAATCTCCACACCACTTATAAAGTAGTTAAAACTGTTATCCCCATTTTTTGGATGAGAAAATTGAAGCACAGTGAGGTTAAGTAGCTTGTGTGTTGAAGATCACACTTGTAGCAAGTAATAGTCCTGAAATTGTAAGATTAGTCAACATGGTTCTAGAGACTATGCTTTTAAGCACTACCTTCTATTAACTCACTAGGTTAAATGAAATAACTTATATGAAAATTCTTATTAAAGTTTCTGTCACTGGATAGACACTGAAATATTGGTCAAATGTGAATTGATCCTAGAATGATCCAAACTTCATGTAATTTATGCACTTATTTTGTTATAATGGACTTGTATTTATGAGTTAATCACAGTGTTCATCTACAAATTATAAGTCTGGTACTAGGAAATCACTCAGATAAAGAAAAGATACTTAAGGAATACTGAAGTCAATACTTCCTTATTATGCTACAGTGTGCAACCTTATCATGTATGTGTTATATCCATGTTTCACTTTGGTTTTGTTATTTTTAATAGATCCATTAAAACTTTATTCTTGAACACAGTATTTCCACAGTTGAAACATTCTTCAAGGATTTTAATAAAACTTCCTCACTCAGCAATGATTTTTATTTCCAAAAATTTTCCAGATCTATTAAGAAAAGAAATCAATTTACTTTTTAGTTAGAAGGTCCTATAAAGCAATCCTGACTTTCCCACTAATTGTTGATCAGACCTTGAAAAGTATAATTGGAAACAAGGTTATTTTTTTCTGTATAGTACCTTCACATACTGATTTTTACTGACTGAAATATTTTCTTGGCTAGGTTTCATTGGAACTAGGCAAGAGATTAAAGAGCTTTCTCTTTTCTTTTTTCTTCTTTTCTCTTCTTTTCTTTTGAAAATACAATGGGTTTTTTCCTGGGTACATATCAGCTTTAGATAAGCCTTCTGAGATCTACAAAAGAAGTTAAAACATTGCTTCTTAGGTTTTAGTTTCCACAAATGTGTTCAATTCACCTAATAGCATCTTAGTAGAATGGCCAGGGGAATATGGAGGAGAAATGAGATTTCATTCTGAGTTTTAGAGGCAGGAGGAGAGAATGTTTGTTCCATGTGTTCATTCTTTGGAAAGCAGAGGAACGTCTGTTTGTCATTAATATTAACATGAATTAGTGTTGCTTACTTTGCATCGGAGCCTATGATATAAAGACAGGGTGGGCCAAACTTAGTCCCAAGAAAGATGGGTAAATATTCCAGAGAAGCTATAGACCTAGCATTTGAAAAATGCAAACAGGGAGGAAACAGCAATGCCTATAAGAATGAGGGAGATGTTTTTTCACCTCTGCCAATGTGCAGTTTAGTTGTGGTACTTTCTATGCTGAGAAACACAGGGAGAGAAATCTTTAATAAGCAGAGTGGATGGGTTTTCTGTGTTAATTGAAGTGATTTGCTGTTGTTTTAAAATAAGGCATTAAATATATGTTGTATCCATTTATAAAGGAGGATTTTAAAATCAAGTTTTCTTCCTTATGCAGGAATTTGTTGTGTTAAATTCTATGAAACAATAAGGAGAACAGATTTTCAAAAAAGTAGTCATTTAAAGACCCCAAATCCAGGTAGTTTAAACAGTAGCTTTACCAGTATATGCTCTCATAATTATAGCTCACATATATGATTATAGTTACTATAGATTAGCTATTATTTGTAATATTATAGGAGTTATTTCATTAAATCAAAGCAACCCTATTAATGTTCTTCTCACTTCACATTTGAGGAAACTGAAGGTAGCAGTGGTTAACTTTCTCAAGATCACATACCTAACTGGTGGGGTTGGGACTTAACCAAACACACATAATACCACTTTCCATTTAATAGTGTTCTTTCTCTGAACAAGTATTGGACAAATTTTACTGATCTTTTTCTGTGTTCTTCCAGAGGATTTAGAACAGATGACTCCACTTGAGCAGTTTTAGTAGCTAAGGAATCTGAATGCTCTGCACTTGTATTGGAAGCTGGTCACTTAATTTCTATCGCCTGTGTAGCGAGTAGAAACTTGACTTGTCAAATGTATTTAGTAAATAAATGTTGTTGGAGGATTATTATAAATTCTTAAACCTAGTCATTTCAGGATTGAGGCAGATTGTATAACTATGCCTATAGAGCAATAAAACTCTCAGTAGACTCTGAATGTGAACTATGTGAATAATGGTTAGTGCTGTTGAAAAATGTTTCTTCAAAAGATCCAAGAGTTAAGGTGGACTGGTGGATGGAAGGGATGGGTTATGAGTGCTCATATGATATGTTCTTGGGCTTTTTGGACTGTTAAGGGTTGTAGCTCCCTTTTGCTCAGAGCTCTTTATTTTGATTAGTTCAAGTAGAGCAATCAAAAATAGACTAAACAGAGGAAAAACCTCTTTTTAGGCTGGTATCAACCTTTTTAATTTGTCTGCAAATAAAAAAAAGCAAAGATGGGCTTCCCTGGTGGTGCAGTGGTTGAGAGTCCGCCTGCCGATGCAGGGGACACGGGTTCGTGCCCCGGTCTGGGAAGATCCCACATGCCGTGGAGCAGCTGGGCCCGTGAGCCATGGCCGCTGAGTCTGAGCATCCGGAGCCTGTGCTCCGCAGGGGGAGAGGCCACAACAGTGAGAGGCCCGCGTACCGCAAAAAAAAAAAAAAAAAAGCAAAGATATTTATGAGTAGAAGACAATTAAGAACATGGACAATGTCTGATTTAGCTAATTTTCAAAGTTAATATTTATTGTGTGCTTGCTCTTTAGTAGAAGCTATGCTAGATATTTTATATATGTTAACTTTTTAAATCTTTATAACAATTTGGGAAATAGGTACTATGTTTAGTCCTTATTTTATAAAAGACATACTGAAGCACAAAAACTTTCCCAGGGTTATAAACTTGTTAAGAAGTTCCCCTCCAAAGTAAAGGACAGGTCATTTTCATCTTCTCTATCCCTAAGAAAGAAGCACAATGCTTGATAAACCCCTTGATCACTTTAGGTTTCTTGTGGCAAGGAGGCAATAGGCAAAAATGGAGTCATCATACTGGCAGAGGTAAATGACTGATCATCAAGAAGAGGTAGGGCTGCTGCTAGACAACATGGGCAGAGAATAATACATTTGATATTTAGGACATCTCTTCATGCTCCTGTACCCCTCACCCATAGCCTGAGAAGAGCACAGTAACTAGGGGTTCAGACTCACAGAGATGAAGGTCTGGATCATTCTACCAGGAAACCTGCCTAGTTTATGCTCCTAGTGTCTCAATGGAAATGGCCAGGGGAAAATGGAGGGAAAATGTGATTTCATTCTGCATTTTAGAGATAGGAGAAGAGAATGTTGTTCCATGCATTCACTCTTAAAGTACAAGATTGTCTATCTGTCATTAGAATTAGCAGGAATTAGAGTTACTAGGCAAGGATGAGGGGAATCTACAGTGGGAAGGGGAATGCTGATTAACAGTTATAGCCTCGAGTGTTGCAACAGTGGGAGCTGTAGTTCATTCCATTAACGCTTCTCTTATGAGTTTTCCCAGAAAACAAGACCAATCAGAACATGGTGGAAACTCTCTTCAGGTGGGGTGAACTTGCTTTGAGAAGGACTCAATCTCAGTGGTGCAAGGGGTAGGCTGTAGTGGATTCTGGAGTTTTCCACACAGATTCCCAAGCTGATGGTTTGCAGCTCTGTGCCTCACTGAGAATTTCACTTAGCTCCAGGGAACTGCCTAGTCGAAGGCAGTTGTACAATTCAGTTTGTTTCTGTTTCACAATGTTTGGGGCCTCAGCTGGGAAGACTTGAAAACTAGGAATTATTCTGTGGCAGGGGTTTGGGGACATCTGGAGGCATCTACTTTCATGTCTGGGAGTTGGTGCTGGTTGTAGGCTGAGGCCTTATTTGGTCTGTCAGCTGGAACACCTACACTGTGTCCTCTTCTTATCTCTCATATTGCTCTAGGTTGGACTTCCCAGTTCGGTAAGTGGGTTTCAAGAGCTACCAGCCCAAGAGAATGAGGCAGAAGTGCTTGGCATTTTATGGTCTAGTTTTAGAAGTCACATACCATCAATTCTGCTATACTCTAGTGGTCAAGGCAATCACTAAAGTCCACTCTGCTTCAAGGAGAGGGAATATAAACCCCATCAATTGATGGGATTAATGTCAATTTCCCATTGTAAGAAGACAAGGGGGGATGTGAGATACTGATGTAACCATCTTGGAAAATACAATCTGCTACATAAAGGAAGAGAGACTAACTGCTTCTCTTTCCTGTGCATTCTACTTTTTCCAGCACATCAATGATGCATTAATTTTCTTGAAACAATACCTTGAACAAAGCAGTTCCTTAACAAAAATAAAAAACAAAAACATAAAACTATCAGTCTCCTTACTGCTTATAGAATGATGTCCAAATTTCTTAAATTAGCATTTAAGAGCTTCCAAAATTCAGACATTATCTCTTTTTACCCATTACTTCCTGTTATTGTCAGACATATACTGTAGCTGATGGCCTATTTATGTAATTTAATGTTGCCAGGATGTGTCCTGAGGTTTTCACTTTTGTACCTTTGTACATGCTTTTTTCTGATTTCAGAATTCCATGGTAGAGGTACCTTCAATGTTTGCCTAATAAAATACTACTCATCTTTTAAGACCTTTCCTCATGCCCAAACCAGAAGTGAGTGCTCCTTTCTTCTTTCAAGTGCCAGTCATGTGTCACTTGTCACACTGTGCTAAACTACACGTTACTTTGGAAAGAGGCAGTGCTTTATCATGACTTGGTTTGTTAGTTCGTGTTATTCCCGTCGCAAAGAGGATGTCCTCCCTCAACAAAATTTAGAGAGAGAGCCATACCTTTCCCTAATCTTACTGCTTCTGTGAACTAGTTATTTATCATAGTGTAAGCTCATCTAAAAAACCCGAGTACTTTATGTTGTCTTTATTTCTTTCAGACTTCAAAACATTCAAAGAGCTAACTCATCACTTACTGGCTTTCTGGGGCACCCCGAGTGTTAATGTAAAGAAGCTATTTAATAATGTTGATGAGCCACAGCATGAGTGTTGGAGTGGAGTAAAGTCAGTTGGAATAAGTGTCACGTTAATTTCCAGGGAAGAATTTTTTTTTTCGTTCCAATATGCACACTTATGTACATAAAGCTTTTTAAAAATTTTATAAAACTTGGTGAGGAACATGACTTTAAACAGTTTACTTTAGGATTCTTGCAACTTTAATTTTGTTGTATGCTTTGTGACTCTCTAAGAAGTCTCTAAAACAAGGCAACATTTTCTATGGACCCTTGTGAGATTATGAACCCAGAACTCTTCCAAGAATGACATGTAAGAAGGCAACCATGTTACAGTGTGACTCTGTCTTCTGCTGCTTTGCCTGAGGGAGGACTTGACCCTGCAGAGCCAATGGGTCTTTGTCCCAGGATTTTTGAATTTAGAATTGAAAGAGAGTTGGGCCAGTCTTGCTTGGGTGCCTTGATGGTGGGTAAATTAAACACTCAGGAGCTGTTGATAGCCTTTCTTCCCGCCATGTAGAAGTGAAAGGAGCCTGGTTTTACCAAGAAAGAGAAGAATGAAGCAGGGAGGAGAAAAAGAGAGTGAGTCCTAAGAGCACTTGAGTCCTTGGACCTAGCTGCTTCTGAGTCCAGTCACATTCTTGATCTTAGGTTCCATGTGCCATTCCATATTCCTTATAAACATTCTCCCCCTTAAAAGAACTTAATCTAGTTCTTTTTTTTCCCTACTTATAACCAAAAATATTCCAATTAAAATGCCATAGAGCCCTTTTTTTTTTTTCCCTCAGAGCATTTTATGGGATTAATGTTACATAAAACTCATTCTGGATGATGCTGGCTATAAAATGATAAAAATCAAACAAAAGGAGCAGCTTCTTCCAAATCTCAGCCTAGGACAGATTGGACTAAATCTGGTTCTTCTAAATTCCTAATCTGTAGCACATTATCGGTTTTATATTTACATGTACATATTTCTAAACATAATCATAAAATTTTGGAGCTGCAGGGGTCTTTGGAAATAATATCACTGAACTTTAAAATTTTACATGTAAAGAAATGAATGTCCAGAGAAGGTCAATGTTTTTTACCCAAGATCACACAGATAAACAGCAGTGATCTCAACCATACAATTTCCAAACATTGCACTCCAGGATAGTCTGCTACTGGGGACTCTCTCTATGCAAAGACACCTCAGTGAGTCTCTCCAGATTCTGCTTATTTGCAGGAAGTGATGTGTGCAACCTCTTGGGTGCTTCTCAGAGGCCCACTACTGTCCTTGAACTTCCTATTTTCTGTTTTACACTTGCTGGATCATGGTGACAACTGCAGCAGTCACTTTAGACACAGAGTTGGAAACCACAAGTTATGCCAGGTAGAGCTGCCCCAGCAGCAGGGTCCCTGGGCAGCCTCATGGAGCAGAGCCCATTGCCTGTCCTGGAATTTTACATAAGAGAGAAATCAACTTTTGCTTTGTCTGAGCTCCTGTACTTTGGCTCTGTTTGTTAAAGCTGCTCGTCTTATACCCCATCTGATATCCCCTGAAAGTAAACCCTCATAATGTTGTTGTAAGAAACCAGTAAACAGAGTAAGCAATGGGTACACAATAGCTGTTATTATTTTAATTTTTACTGAATATATCTGGCCTCTTTTGTAATTGACATTTCAGATACTGTTATTGGTTCCTGAGCTCATCTTTGTTTTCCTCAGTAAATCATTTGATCCATGCCAATAACTGTGGACCAGGGGCACCCCACTCTAAGCCTATCTTAGATGTGGGAAACCTGGTCTGAGTGAGAGTTCTGGTGTCCTAATTGTCCAGGAAGTAAATTTATGGAGTTATAGAGCTGATACCAGAATCCAGGTTTCACTGTATTTTGCTCTCAGAGAGACATTCAATTCATTTTGAAGACTAAAGGATTGTGCTAGTTATTTTGTGTTCATCTTTAAGTTAGTTGTGGCATATATTGCAAGAAGGCGTATATGGTCTCATTTTTTATTTTACCAGAGATCTTGGAATATGTTGAAAATTCAGATAGGGAGGTAAGAGAGTGATCTGCCTGCTTAATTCTCTAACAGCTACCAAGATGGACACCAATTAGTGCTCAAATGAGCAGTGATTTCCTGTCTGGGGTGATGCCCAGAAAGTGATGATCCAAGATGTTCAACTCATTCAGGCTCCTGAGGTATCACTAAGAAGGTCTTTTTGACTAATGCTACTTTCAAAATATGAAGATATTCTATCCCTGCCAGCAAATCAGATTTCAAAAAGGAAAGAAGAGTGAAGATAAAAAAAATAAGTGGGGAGGGGACTGTATATATCCTGTACTGAAATTAGGTCATATTTTATTTTTTAATTTTAAATGGGATCCAAAGTGCCCTTGTACTGACATATAATGACAAATAATCAGCTCTTTTGTGATTGACTAATGAATATCACACAGTGGTAAAGACCAGGAAGACAAAGACACCCTCAGAAATAGGGCCTATTAACTTTAATACAGGGAACGCTGACTTTGCTTGCAAACTCAGTGGTTAGAGAATGATCACTGGGGAAATGCCTCCCAGTCTTGAGCCAATGCAGATCTGGATAGGGATATATAAAGACATTATTAATTTGGATGAAAGTCTTGTTTTTGCCAATATATCTTTTATTTGGCTACAGATAAGAGGATTGTTCAGAGCTTTTCGAAAGACCTTCAGTATGCTATTTATTAGAGAAACATTCATTTAATCAAATAGCACTCATTTTATAGAGGAAGAAATATTCCTCTGCTTTGAGGGCCAAAGGTCATACATTGGAGTATGGCTTTGGTCACTGACAGTGCTGACATGATGGGGATTTTTTTTCTCCTTCCCTTATGAGAATTCTTTACTGTAACCTCTGGCTGCATGAGAAACTTCACTGCTTAACAGAAACAATTGTTCTTTGTTCTCGTGGCCAAATGAAAGCTCTTGTTTTCCAGTCCAGTTCTGCTGGCAGGTTAGATGCAATCAGGGGTGTCATCAAGGGGAGATGAGAATATGCAGAATACAACCACTTGTTGTTTTTGGAGGCAAAATGCCCACTTTTTTGGTAAAGTCAAAGCTAAGCACATGTGAGAGCAAAGAAGGCTAAACTGTGGCTCTTTCAATGTGATGGTTAATGCTTTGCACAAATTCAAAGTGATGGTTGAGAGCATCAACATTTATGACCACTTTCCTAAGACAGACACTTACAGACAGATATTTTTACATGTCTCAGAAACTCTTGGCTCAAATATGCTGCATTAAATACATCCGTAATGCCAACACCTTAGCTCTTGTTCAAGAATCTTTTATTTGATGTCTCCAGTAGAAATCCTATAATAAAGTGATTTGGGCTAAGAAAAATGGCTAAAAGTATGTGGAGAAGTCTCATCTGTTGCAGGTTTTAGGATTTTTAGCTAGGTTACTATCACACTGGGCTAGGTCTTCCCGTCTCCACAAGCACTTCATTTTTCATTGTATTGATTATCCTTTTGCTGAAATAGTTCTTTGGTTCTTTGGTCATTCCATAGGAATGATCTCTGTAAAGTGCAGTGATGCCTACTTTCCTGTGGTAGGTGAAGGTTAGGGTATTGGAAAGACTCCCCTCTGTGTTTGTAATCCTCATATTATCTAAGAGCAGAAAAATTAAGGGAGAAGCTAAAATGTAACTCAGGAAAGTATCGTCATGACCAAGATGTATTGTTAGAAACTGTATCACTGGTGTTTTTAGAGATATGTGGATGGTGCAAATGCAGTGAGAAGCCAGGGGCTGAATTAGTTGGAATTCCAGAATTCAACTTGTCCAGGGAGTCATTATAGAGAAGGGTGAGTCACTGAAGAACCAATAGAAGAGGAACTTTGAAGGAAAGGAAATGGCCATTATTGTTAAACGTAGCAGTGTTTGAAGACTGAGAAGAGACTGTATGAGAATTGAGAGAGAGAAGAGTCTTGGGAATTATTAGGCTAAAGAATATTCTCAAGCAGAAAAATTTCAGAAACATTTAGCCATCTGTGGTTTTAAAAAAGGAACATTTTTTCTGTTTGTTGAAAGGAAAGATTTGACTTTTAATGAGAAGTCTACATTTCACCTTAAAGGAACACATCTTAAGCTTAATTATTCTTCACAGGAAAAGCCTGTGTGTGTGTGTGTGTGTGTGTGTGTGTGTGTGTGTTGTATGCTTGTTGCTTGGTATACACTAAACACATTTTTCAGCAAAGTTCTGTCTGGTGTGACAGACATATACATATGAGTAAACCATGTATGTATGCTCCTAGAATTTATTTTTATTCTTAGTTCATGGTTATAATAAATAATATTGAGTTGGATGGAATAAAAAATTCTGGTGGTCCCCAAAATGCTTCTTTGAGAGCACTGATTCATGACATATATTGTGGAGTCACTTTTGCCAAACCTACTAGCAATGTTAAAGAAAGTAAAGCTTTTGATAGGAAAATAATAGTCTTGGGAATCAGATATAAGTGCCTATCATGACACTTTTATCTGTTAAGTTTGTTCAGTGATACTTGTTTTGTAGGCTTGTTGTAAGGATTAATTGAAATAATGCATATTAAAGTGCTTTTAGAAGGATTAGATTTCTATGCAAATGAATGGCACATATAACATTTGTATATAAGGATATTATGATATGTCAAAGCCTCTGGGAAAGCATGTATATGATATTTATACTAAACTGCAAGTCAAGGACTGGAAAAATGTGTTCCAGGCTCTGGCGGATGTTCTCAGATCAAATGATGTTTTTGTGAAAATTTATGTAAAATGTTCAGCTTATGGAGGATTAAACATGAAAGGACAGTATAACGGGTTTGCTTTTGGTTAAAAAGAACCATTTATTCAGGTTTGTGTGTTATTTTAGTCATGTGTTTTAGATCTGGTAATGGATGTAATGGGACTTTCAGACGAGGCTACTAAACTATATTTTGAATTTTTATACTGGATTACATTAGGATTTAAGACATTTTACAATAAAAGCACAAACAGTAAATGGTAAACTACAAATAAGAAATTGAAAAACATTATACCCAAGGGAAAAATGAAATAAAAAGTAGAAACCAAAGGAGAAAAATAGAATGGATGTAGTTAGGGCTTACAAAGTTGTTACAGTTATGCCACAAATATTATGTAATTTTTTCAACTAAAAAGTAAATATAATAAATGATTTTTTAGTAGAAAATGTTAAAACACAGAAAGCTATAAAATAAGAAATGAAAATCTCCTGTAACTTCTCTACCCAGAAGTAACTATTAACATTTTGATATGTATCATTACAGCAATTTTGCTCTCTATTAGTACAAACCTAATTTTTACATACAAATTTGGGTTTATATTTTACATATTTCTTTCTTCACACTGAAATATATCTGACCATTTTCCATGCCCTTGAAAATTCTTTAAGAAATTATTTTAAATTAAATTAATATTATAAATTATTTTATGTATGAGAAAACCATAAATTACTCAACCAATATCTTAGTATTAGACACATATGTCGTCTCCAGGATTTTGGTACTCTAAATGATGATGCCGTCAGCATGTTTGTGTATTAATCTTTGTGTGAATCCTTAAGAATTTATTGGAAAACATTTCTAGAATACAGTAGAAATTTTGACTGGGTCAGAGGTCACAACCAATTTTAAGGCTCTGAGGTCCAATTGCATGAATTTGAATATTGGCTTATCTACTTCATGTTTCTGTGGCTTTAAATAAGTTGATTAACATTTTTGTGGTTCAGTTTCTTGATCTGAAAATTAGGGATTATAATAATACCTTCCTCATAGGTTTGCTATGAGGGTTGCATTTGATATTAAAGTACTAAGCACTATTTGTGGCGTCCAATGAATATGAGCAGTTATTCTGATTATTATATTTCTAAATTGCCCTTTGGAAATGTTGTGTCACTTTAAACTCTTATCACTTCTTTTGCAGAACACATTTTAAAAATTCTTCACGTAGTATTTTATAATTCTTAATACGGTAAAGATGCTAATCCTTTGTCATATATGTTATAAATATTCAGTTATTCATTTGCATTTTAATTTTTTATACTTTATATTTTTGAGTCATTTATAATTTATACTTTATATTTCTGAGTCTATTTTTACACAGTCCAAGAAAGACGAATGGTTAGCTACAAATACTTCAGAATCCAGCAAATGCATGATGAAGTTGACATTCCTTTGTGAAAACTAATTCTCTTAGACAAGATTCTGCATATATTTATTTGTCATTAAGATAGAGAAATAGATTGCATCAATACCTTTGAGCATAGTGAAAATTTTTCTCGAGAAATATTTCTGCATGTGTTTTAGGATTTTAATTAAGGATTTCTCAAATCTCCTAAATTAGGGCTTAAGGTGATAGTGATGAAATATTTCAAAGAAGTTGTGAGCAGTTTCCCACTTTCACTAAAATAAGAATCTCCATTTCATCATTTTAAAATTGTTTGCATCACATGCCTTATCAGTATAAGTTCTCAGAATTCATTGCAAAATACATACGCAGGGAAATGTATATTGAACTATCTATTGCATATGAACAAATTAAAACTTGGACAGTTATACTAAAATATTGATATTAATTATAGAATGCTTGGTAATAAGTGTTTTTGTTTTCTGACAGTACTTCCAGAGCAAGATCAATTTTCTTTTGATGTCATTCATGATTTATGACAATTACATCATATTGTCAGAATCTTGGAGAATATTTATCCTATTTTCTATGGCATAAGCCAAGTATTTAAATCATACAAAAGTTATTAAGAAATATGTGCCTCCTCAAATTGTTTGTGATCCCTCAGGAGAATTTGTGACCTGCTCTGATTCTGGTAGTGGTGTTAAATAGCAGGCTTTATTTGAACATAGTAACCATATATGCTTATTGATCTCATACAGAACCTACCATGAGTAATCCAGTCTGCCAACTTGAAGGATAGGAGAAATCAATAAAACTTTCAAATTCTTATATAATTTTGAACCAATTGTGACACCAGGTAACAGTAAGTATAAGACAGTTAAGAGAGGAGTAGCTGTGTTTCAAGTCTTCTTCCTCTGCTTATAAATATTGGCCACTAAATGCAGAGGTACTATGAAAATAAGAAACTGATGTAAAGTTTACATGTGGTACGATAAGCTTACGGATTCATAGTTTTGGAACAGTGAGGGTTGTGACACAGATGTGTTCTTCTCTGAACTCAGATTGAATTTGTGGTTATTCCCAATCTCTTTATTACTAGCTCTAGACCTTGAATTAAAATGTTTGTGTGTGTGTGTGTGTGTGTGTGTGTGTGTGTGTGTGTGTTGGGTGGGAATATGGTTGGGGGATATGTTGGATAGTGCTTCTAAATTCTCTTCCACTGTTAAAATTTGAATTCTAGGATACCCATTTTGTATTTTAATGAATTTATTCAAGGCATTATATGGAATTAAACTTCTGAATTTATTATTTTTAAGCCCTATAGCTGGCTCCAATCACTTACCCACTTGGAGATGTTTCCTCATTTTAATATAAAGAGATTGTTTGGCCAGTCTGTCTCATAGGATTGTTGGAAACAGAGAAGTTCATGCATGTAAAACTTTAAAAAATGATAAAGATCTAAATAACAATGTTTTTGTTACCATCACTATCTTTGCACTTAACACACACATATACGCACGTTTACATTATTTAAAGCAGTTGCCCCATAATATAAAACCTTATATTCTGCTCACAGCAACCTGACTTACGGTAGCCTATGCCTAGAAATTATACAGGCTGACAAAATTTCAGTGTGTGCTCACTTGTAAAGACTAACACTGAGTAAACGTCTTCCCCACTACCTAATAAATGTTTCTGAACAGATTGTTGAACTACTATCAGCTGGAGTTGCTGACAATCACTGGAATCTTCCAACCTCATTAATTATGTGTTCAAATAATTTGGCACCTTAAGAACTGCTAATTATGCCCAGATCCCAATCTTAATTTCTCAGTTTATTATGATTTCTTCATTATGTCCTAACTCTCTGAGTAAGCAGCTTATCTCCCAATATCTCCTCTTCCCAAACAGATGTTCTTTCTAAACAGATGTTGGCACTTCCTAGGAAGGAGTCATCCTTGTCTGAAGAGAAGTGTTAATTGACTTAATCATGTGGAAAGCTTTAGAGAGAAGTATCATGTCTTTCTGTCCAAATCTGCCTCTTCACCCACTCCCGGTGAAAATCAAAACAAACAAATAATAAAATAGAGGTAGCTCTTTCTCCTTTCACCTATTTATCTCTCTTTCTCTTCATCCTTCCCTCCCTCTACTCCTTTCTCCTTTTAAGATATTTTTTCTAGTTTAAGCTAATAGAAGAATTCAATCCATAATTAAAAATCTGATTTAAAAGTTGGAAAATGGTACTGAAATATTCTCCTCTTCAAATGTATACAGTCAATGATAAAAATAAAATAACAATAAACAATAAAATAATATAATTTAAAATTATTGAGTTTATAGCTTCCCTTATATCTCCATTGTTTATGTGGGGTGAGAAATCCATGACAGATCCTGAAAATTAAGAAATCTTCTGTGAATTCTGAAAATTTCTCAATATGTATAGGCTTTTTCTAATGTCATAGAATGAAACAAAAATGATGCAAAGAACTATCTAAAGCAACCTCCTCATTTCATCGATAGAAAAAGCTAAAGTTCTGATAAATCTAACGGTTTACTTATGGATACAAACTAGTTGTTGGCAGATCTATAGAGAAAACACATTTATGTTTCCCAGCTGTTTAAAAATTTTATTTAGAAATTTGTGAATTAAAAGAATTGTTCATTTAACATAATACTATCATTCCCGGTCCCTAGAAAGACATTTAACACATGGTATATGTTCATTAAGTATTTGTTTTTAAACAGATATGTTTTTGTTCTATTAACAGCTTTCTCTTTGAGAGGCATTATTGAAATGAAGTTACCGGTTAGGGTTTGGATACCATAACTGTCTGGGTTCAAATTCTGGCTTCTCCACTCAACAACTGTGTGACCTTGGGCAAATGGCCTAAATTCTCTGTGCTTCCATTTCCTAAATTTCCCTAAAATAAGGATAACAATAAGAATATGCCTTAGATTTTTATGAAGAGTAAGTTAAAGTACTTGGAACAATGCTTGGCTAACACATAGTAAACATTAAAAAAACATGAGGTATTATTCTTTATGAACTAGTAAAACACATTTTGTAGGAATGAAGGTATAACTTTCCTTTAATGAATGTGTTATGTAAAAATCTAAACATAAACATATAATGAAGGTTATGAGGATGGGATGGAGTGGGAGTAAATTGCTTATTTCTTTTACAAATAAATCTTTATTGGCAAAACTATTGAATTTAAGTTTCATTTAGTTGGAGAGCATTTTTGGCGAGTCTCTTTGAGTGCATTCTTTATTCTTTTAGTAACATAACCCAAAATCTAGAAGTAATTTTAGAGTTTCTATTGTCCGCTTTCACCTCCCAGAAATATTAGATATGCCTCACTCTACAGAAAAGTTAATATAACAAACTATTGAATCAATGAGTAATTATGTATTTTGGATATTAACCCCTTATCAGTCTTACCATTTACAAATATTTTCTTTCACTCAGTAGGTTTTCTGTGAGTTTTGTTGTTGGTTACCTTTGCTGTGCAAAAGTTTAATTAGGTCCCATTTAAAAATTATTGCTTTTATTTTCTTTCCTTTAAGAGACAGATCCAAAAACAATATTGCTACAGTTTATGTCAAAGAGTCTTCCTTCTTGTTTTCTTCTAGGTATTTTATGGTTTCTGATACACTTAGATCTTCATATTATTTTGAGTTTATTTTTATATATGGTGTTAGAGAATGTTTTAATTTCATTCTTTTACATGTAGCGGTCAAGTTTTCCCAGCACCACTCTTTGAAGAGACTGTCTTTTCTCCATTGCATGTTCTTGCCTCCTTTGTCGTAGATTAATTGACCATAAGTGTGTGGATTTATTTCTGCACTCTCTATTCTGTTGCATCCATCTATGTGTTAGTTTTTGTACCAGTACAATACTGTTTTGATTACTGTAGCTTTGTAGAATAGTCTGAAGTCAGGGAGTGTAATTCCTCTAGCTCTGTTCTTCTTTCTCAAGATTGTTTTAGCTATTCAGGGTCTTCGTGTTTTCATACAAAGTTTAACATTATTTGTTCTAGTTCTGTGAAAAATGCCTTTGGTATTTTGATAGAGATTTCATTGAATCTGTAGATTGCCTTGTGTAGTATAATCATTTTAACAATATTAATTCTTCCAAGCCATGAACAGGGTATATCTTTCCATCTGTTTGCGTTATCTTCAATTTCTTTAATCAGCGAAAGAATAATTATAAATAAGGAAAAAACAGTTGAGATAAATTTAATGTAACTTTGGTTTGGATACACCCTGTTGCTGGGAAATTAGGAGGAAGAGAAGTTTCTTTATCTCTTTTGCAGCTCTTATTAAGATTTTAAGAGGGCATGTAGAATTTTAAAGAAATATTGGTGTTTCTGTAAAATTAGTCTATTATCAAGGGAGATGCTAAAATATTGATTCTCATCATTGTGAAGAAATTTATTATAAGTGTTTTCTCCAACAGGTAGACAAAAAGGTTAGATATTTTACTTTAAAGCCAACACTCCAAAATGTGGAAGCAAGGGGTAAGATTAAGATTCATAAAGCAATTGATTAATGAGTGAAATGATGATGCCTCGCTCTTTGTATTTTAAAAATCTTTAATACTTTTAAGGTCAGATTTATTGAGGCACAAATTTCATATTATAAAACTTAATCTCTTTTAAGTGTACAGTTTAATGAGTTTTGACAAATGTACACCACCATTTCAGTCAAGAAGCAGACCGTTCCCATCACCCACCAAATCTTCCTTTGTTTGGGAATATGATAAATCTACAGATCAGTTTGGAGAAAATTGATGTCTTAACAAGTTTGAGTATTTCCAGGAATGAACACACTGTTGGGAATTTCTGGTAGTATTCAGCATATAAATCTTGCACTTACTTTGTTAGATTCATCTCTAAATATTTCACATAAAGTATTTCCATTACATTTAGTACCTGATGATTTCAGACTGTGGTGGTCATTAGTTACACTCACCAGTACTCCAGTTCTCCTTTTATTGAACTTTTGTCACGTTTGTCCTTTACTGCTTTCTTGAAGACATGGCTTGCTTTGGCCACTCTACATTTCTAAGCAGAAGTCTTTAAGAGCTAGTGGGCAACTCACCCCTTCCAATTGCCACCAGCATGGAAAACTTGTGGGAAAATGGTGCATATTTATGCTGTATGTACATGTCAGGGTGATTGAAATGTAGGGTATGCAAAATGGGAGGAAGCCTGGAAAAGCCTCCATAAAAGATTATGGAGACATTCAGTACCATTTCAAAGCAATGGGGGAACTTCTGAATATTTGTAAGCAGGGGAATGGAGTGGCCATAGCTGAGCTATGGAATGACAAATCTAGGATAGGAAGGGTTAGATTGAAAGGGAAGAGGCCCTAATGGTACCTATTTAGGAAACTATTCCACTAGTCTGTTGATGAGGAGGGTCATCTATGTTTGTAATAGAGCGAATGGAAAGGGAAAAAGACCAAAAATGAGACACATAGAAGAAACAGGAATTCATATCTGGTTGAATGTGGTAAACAGAAGAGGGAGAATCTTTCAGGGAAGAACTTCTGTGGCAGTATTGTAGTGGACTCTTCTTTTTAGGGAACTGTTTGGAAAATATGCATGTTTCTATATCAATATAGAGGCAGCTATTGTGGGACAGTCGCCTTGTCAGAATCTTCATTTTTGCCAAGATCTGAGATGGGGTTCATACTTTCTCCATGTCATGGTTTGAAGGGAAAGAGCGGGGAGTGCTAGAGTGATAATCTTTTAAATTCCAAGATTCAGTAAGAAATAGCTTCCTGATTTACTGGATAAAGACAGTAAGGGCACTTCATGTGTTCCGCTCTTTCTGCTGGCACTTGAAAGTACTCTGTGTGCAGTCAGGAACTGGCTGTCTTTGGCATATTTCTAACTTTGAATCTAGGACCGCATATGAGACTGAGTTTCATTTTTCTTACTTTTCAAATCAGGGGTATGTTTTTCAACGTCTACTTCAGCTTGCAAACACAGGAGACAAAGTGTGGACGTAACTGTGTTTATTCTTACTGGAGAATGAAGATTTGGTGCTTTTCCAACCTTACTTTCTCACGTGAGAGACAAACATATTTTCAACAGTTTAAATGTCCTCTCTCTCCTCTGTTCTGTCCAGATTCTGTAGTACTTAAAGCTGAACTGCCTGTGAGAATGACTATGACCTGCTGCCAGTTTTATGAACATTAGTTTTGCTGTCTGATGAATGGAATTTTCTCCTTAGATTTTGGAATTATAGCACTCTAGTAATGCCCTAGAGCATAGCCTTCCTGCAGCTTATCCATTTTGCCTCTTAGGTCCCTGTGTTTTGAGATACATTCATACACAATGAAGTAGTTTGCACATATCTTGTATTATCTTTCTGTTAGCTTGGAAAACACACACATTAGAGAAAAGCACCCTCACTGGAAGCTTTACAATTGTCAGTTCTGTCAGCATTGTATGCCCTGAGGACTGATCTGACTACAACCAGTATGCTGCTCGGGTTTGGCTTGGGGAAACCATATCTGTGTTTTACCTTTTAAAATGAAGACTTGTAGTAAAAAATGTGGTTAGTCGGGCTTCTCTGGTGGCGCAGTGGTTGAGAGTCTGCCTGCCGATGCAGGGGACACGGGTTCGTGCCCCGGTCCGGGAAGATCCCACATGCCGCGGAGCGGCTGGGCCCGTGAGCCATGGCCGCTGAGCCTGCGCGTCCGGAGCCTGTGCTCCACAACGGGAGAGGCCACAACAGTGAGAGGCCCATGTACCGCAAAAAAAAAAAAAAAATGTGGTTAGTCAATAATCTAAATACACCTATTAGATAAGAATATATACACCAGAGTCTAAGGCAGTCATGGAGCTAAATGTAGTTGCTTTTCTTTAGTGTTGAAAAATGTATAAAGAATGACTTTGGAAGTAGCCTAGCTAGAGACAAGTAACTTCAAATAATCATTAGAATAATACTCATCAAAACAAAGTAGGCCTTCTCCCTTGCATTTTCTCATAGAATTTAATGAATAATAATAATAAAAATATACGCTGGAAACAGTGTCCCCAGCTGAGTGTTAAAATCTGTTGTTAATCTAGTGTATTTTAAAAATTGAGAAGAGGGCTGCAGCTGTCTGCTGTGTCTGCCAAGTGGTGTCCAGATACCATAGTGGACTTAGCCAATTTACAGAAAAACTCACCTGTAGGCCAGGTTTTTTCATGGACTCTTTCTTCCTATTTTCTCTGTTTCTCTCATTCCTCTTGATCTCTGGTCTCTCAATGTACCTCTGTACATCTTTTTTCGTGTTGACCAATTCTTAAATCTCATTCCCTTTTTCCTAAGTGATAAAATGGTGGTGATTTTACCTGCTGTCATATAAAGAGGCATAATCTGTAGGTATTACTTATACTACTTATACATATTATGCTTGATATGTTTATTTGCCCATTTTGGTATTCATTTCATTTTGAGTTTTATGGCTTTGGATGAATGTCGGACATTCGAGTGCCATTTAGGGGCTTTTTCCTGAAACCCCTAAGCACCAGATTTCCTCCTATATAGGAGTGGCCATAGCAGTAGCAAGGTCTTTATTAATAAATAACTTACCGCTAAAAATAAGTTACTAGATTAAGCACTGAGGAAAATGGAAACGGACATAAATTTGGTATCAAAATATAAATCTAACATATATATGTGTTTGTCATAACATCTGTATATGTTTGGAGGCTGACAAAAGAAGGTAGTTACCTAGAGATTATTGTGGCTATTTGACTTTAGCTGAGAATATTATTAGATTCTGTGAAGTACAGGTGTTATCAGCTGTAAGCACTTGTAGACCCAGGAGCTGTGCCATCAGGTTTCAGTTGTCTAGGCATAGGAATAAATGTGAACTTTAAAGGAAACTTTCACGTGAAGAAGCAATTTGAGTGAATAGAAAAATAATGGACTGGAGAAGGCCAGGTTTAAGAAGGAACAGTAATACACCACCATTTCATCTTCCATGAGGGATCATTAGGAGATGTTAAGAAAAAATTGGAAGTTAGAATTTCTGGGCACATGAATGTTGAATACAATTTGCTGATTATAGATTCCACTATTACTATCTTAATCAATGGGTAACTTGGATAGCCGTATATGTAGCCTTAACACTTATGAAAATATAGATACTTTTATTTTATTTTTACTTTTATTTATTTATTGAATTTTATTTTATTTATTTTTTTTATGCAGCAGGTTCTTATTAGTTATCCATTTTATACATATTAGTGTATACATGTCAATCCCAATCTCCCAATTCATCCCACCACCCACCCCGCCGCCCGCCCACCACTTTCCCCCCTTGGTGTCCGTACGTTTGTTCTCTAAATTTAAAGCTTAGCATTTTTCTAGTAGATCTGGTAGACAATGGAATATATGTCTGTAGGACTGAACTTACAAAGTTGCTTAACTTTTATGAGGGACTTAGGTGCTGAGAGAAGCTGGTTCACATTTTCCTTTCTTTTTCCTGTATTGTATATCAATATAGAGGGTACAGTTTACCACTCAATTAGGCACGGCCCCTCCCCAGTGGATTTAACACTAAAAGTAAATGGGTTTCCAGTCAGACTGGTGGTGTTCATTCACAAAAGGAAAATAATTTCAAATTGGAGCATGTGTCTGTACAAACTCATGCTGCTGATAACGTACAAAAAAAGAGGTTTAGTTCACACGTTTTTTTATTGCCACACAGGGATACAAATGAGAAAATTAGGCTATAAGACTTGATTAAAGTTTCAATATATGAGCATTTTTAAAAAAGTGTCCATAAAACAACATTCTGACATTTTTCCCTGGCTTTGCTGTCCTGTTGGGTAGCAACATGCTCTCCCTATAGCAAACAAGCTTGATGCTATTAGTGCCACTGGGCTCATCAGACAGTGGTATAGATCTGTCTCATTTCTCTGAAATGTGCTCTCTTTAATTCCAAAATCCTTCCTTTGTTTCCTCTGAAGAAATCATTTCTAATTTGAAAACCTTTGTAGATGGAATCCATATATCTTTTTACTATTGGTGGGTAAGGAGATCTTTTCTTTGGATACTGGATAATAATAGATTTTGTGGGTATGACAGCAATATGGCCAGATTCTCTGTGAAAAGAATTGCTTTCATGCTGTTCTTTGAAAGAAGAATAACAGCCTTTGTTATTGAAGGAATTGCTTCTTTTCATCAAAAATTCTGAAGTATCTAATTGACTCTGAGGATATTCCCTTTCCGTCCATGCTGAGATTCTGCCTCTAGCCCAGGTGTTGAAACTGCAGATGTCCACTACACCAGACCAGAAGCATTATTTTTCAAATAGTTTCTTACTTTTTAGCATCAAAACTGAAGATATGACCACAAATAATAAAAACTCTTCTTTGTGTAATAGTTTAAAAATGGAGAGGCATTTCTGGCTAAGATGGTATTCTGCATTTTGAACATTTTTTTAAGGGGGGATGAGAAGCAGATTGTCATTGATTATTCATAATATGTTCTTAGAGAGGAGTTTAATAAGCACAGTGTTCTAGAAAACACAGCTTTGGAAGGGTCACATTGCCTGGCCACATGTTATATATTAAGGAGAATTAATGCGATTGGAGATAATTTCTGCTATGGTGTTACTGCTGCTTGTTAGTGCAAGAGCTGGAGGGTACGTGAACTAAATGTTCCTTAGTTCACAGGGTGGTGCATGATGCATTTTCTTGGCTCTCCCCAAAAAGCCATAAATTGATTGAATGAGCTGAAGAAGAAATCCAAAAGGATTTTTTGAGGGCAAGTACTCATTGGGGGCTATTCTTGACCAAATGGCTACTTGGCTGTGTTATCTGAACAACATCACATAATCTCTAATTGCTCCAGTTACTTCATAGGTCAAGTACAACCCAGTCTGTGTCTACATGACACCATTGCAACCATTTGAAATCAAAGCATTGTCTCAAAATGAGCTCAACTGATTTTGTTTTTCCCTTGAGTTGACAGTTTTGTTTGGGTGTTGTATAGACAAAGCCTCAATAATCAGCAGTAAAACCTCAGCCATTTAAACTCTGCTGATTCATAATTTGTGTTATTTTGACCTGGGTGGATCTCAAGTTTATCTTAGTACAATCTGTTAAAGACAATTAATAAAATTAATATGCTAGTAGTATAAACTAAATGAGACTGCAGAGGAGATTAGATCAAGATGGAAAAATGAGCACATGCTCCTATTTTTCCTTCCACCTCCAATCCTTAAACCGAGAAAATATTTAAAAATAATAAGTCCATAATAACATTGTAAAATAAAGAGAATGACTATAATTAAACACATGAAATCAGTTGACTGAGGAAACTATAGCCCTCCAAGTGCACAAGAGGATAGTGCAACATATATGGGGAGCTCTCTAGGGGACCGCTACACTTTAAGGACATTGGATCCAAGGGGCAGAGAGGTCCCTGAGAAGAATCAAAGCAGTTGGTTGGGGTGTCAAACTGACACAAGCTGGTGAATTGCTCCACAACCAATTCCAGAGTTCCAAGCCACTGATATTTTTTCTTGGCATAGTGAGTGTGAGGATTTAGGTCAGAGAGGAGGGCTGGCCCTTGGTGGCTTATGATACCCAGGTAGGATAGAAAGCCCTTACTCCTGTAAAATGATTTGCTGGTACTCCCTGGTTGGGTAGCTTGTCCTACTCCTTTCCCATGGGGGAAGAACCACAGTAAATATGCAGTCATAGGCATACAACGAAATCATCAGGCATTAGTGACAGTGAACTGAATAAACATAACACCTGAAAAAAAGCCAATGAACATGCAGGAAAAGGCTTTGAATAAGTATAAATAATATTCCCAGTGGGATGAGAGGTTATATCTTGGAGATAAAAAGACATCTTGGAGATAAAAAACAATATAATTGAATAATAATTGGGAACTTCCCTGGTGGCACAGTGGTTAAGAATCTGCCTGCCAATGCAGGGGACACAGGTTTGAGCCCTGGTCTGGGAAGATACCACACGCTGTGGAGCAACTAAGCCCGTGCACCACAACTACTGAGCCTGCATTCTAGAGCCCATGAGCCATAACTACTGAGCCTGTGTGCCACAACTACTGAAGTCCACATGCCCAGAGCCCATGCTCTGCAATGAAGAGTAGCCCCCGCTCACCGCAACTAGGGAAAGCCCGCACATAGCTATGAAAACCCAATGCAGCCAAAAATAAATAAATAAATTTACTTTTTAAAAAAGGAAAATAATTGAATAAATTTAATAGCAGGTATATATAACTCAAGCATGAGCTGCAAGATTAAGCAAAAATAATTCTAAAATATAGCATAAAATAACAAATAGATGGAATCTGTGAAAGAAAAGTTAAGAGATAAGCCGAAGTTTAAATATCAGTGTTATAGAAGTTTCTATAATGAAACTATGAATGAAAAATAATCGAAGGAATGATAGAAAAAAAATTTCTAGAGGTCAAGATAGACATGAGCCTTCAGTTGGCCTGTGAGTGCCGAGCTAGGTGAATGAAAAAAGACCCACGTGCAAATAGATATACTGTGGTGAAATTTCAAAACTAAGGGAAAACACACAATTCTAAAGATTCAGAGAGTAAAAGACTATATTTCTTACGAGACATGGAAATCAGATTAACATTAGTCTTCTCATTGGCAACGTTGGAGGCTAGAAGGAAGTGAAGAAATACCTTTAGAGTTTATAGGGAAAATAATTTTAGATTCATAATTCTATATATCCTTAAGCTAGTTTACAATTTACAGGGATAGGAATTTGAAATTTATATATTTTTAAGATTTACAAAGCCTCAGAATGTTTACTAACTGCAGAAGCATTCTAAAAGAAGTACTAAAAGGTTAAGCAAAGTGAAAGAAAAACAATACAAGGGAATAATGTGGAGTACAAGAAATAATGATGATAATTGTAGTCATAGTTACTTAAACAAGGATTTGTTTGGCACATACTATTTTTCAGGTACTGTGTCAGGAGCTATTCATTGATAGAATGTTTGAACACTCACGTTACAGATGTAAGAAAATATTGGAAGACCGAACATAATATATATATCTCTCAAATCACTAAAGGAAAAGAATGAAATGAGAAAATTTAACCAATTCTACAACAGCAAGAAAGGTACATGAGAAGCAAACAGAGGCATGACTTATTAAAAAAATAAAACAAGATAGAAGGAACAAGACCAAATATATTAAAGCATATAGTCATAATCACATTAAAGTTATAATCATATTAAAAGATTACATTCTCCCAATAAAAGGTAAGGATTCGGATTAGTTTTGAAAAACAGAGGTCAGGTTGCTTGATACATCTGACTTAAACCTTGCTAGCTTCCTTTGTGTTCTTCAGCTCTTTCCTTCCCTCTGAATACACCACTCACATCTATATGAAATCATGACCACTGCCTTTATGGAGTCTAGAGAAAGAGTCATATCTCAAAAAGAATTTTGCCAGTTGGAGTTGAGTGCAGTCTGATAGGTCAAGACCAAGAGGCGAAAAAAGTTTTTGAGAGAGCTGCAAAGTATCATTAGCATGGATTAAAAGAGAGAGTGACAGTTTAAGGCTTAGAAAGACCTTTTGATCCTCTAGCTTTCTACAGACAGGAAACTGGTGGAGAAAGAGACTTATCAACCAATGATGGCGTATTCTCCAATGACCTCTCCATATACGGCCAAAGAAGAGGGAGAACATCCCAAAGAATGGAGCTAGTAGCCAAGGAAAACAATGAACTGGAAATTTCTCCTAAGAAACAGGACTTGGGCCTAACTGAGAGATTTTCTATCCCACGGTAGGGCATTCTGTCCAGAGTGATTTAGAATAGCTATAGACCAGTGACTGCTATTGCCTTTCATTCTTCCCCTTTTGAAATGGTGGTGCTTACTGCAGTTATCCTGTCTCTATCCCACCATTTATGATGGCTATATGGAAGGGTGGGGGGCAAATAACTTATCTTTCTAGGTTCACGGTTGTTTAGATCAAGAGCAACTACACATGGATCCAATCTAGATCATAAGATCTGGGACTTCATGCCTAATGTTGTTATCAAGACGTTTTGGGATGTCTTGGAGGGGTGAGTTTTTCCTGTATGAGAGAGTGAATATTTTTGATCAAGTGGGTGGGCTGCGGTTAAGTTAGACAATTGTTTTCAATTTTCACTCTTTCTCTGTACCATGCTACCTTGCAGTACCTCCCTGTGGAGTAGTCATTGAATTTGGACTTAGTCACAGAACATGCTTTTTAGTGGTGTGGTACAAGCAGAGGGTTTAAATTTACTTGTATTGTTTTCATAGCTTCTTGTGTTTCTAGCATGTGCTATGAGAATAAGGTACCTCAAGTAGGTACTGATTCTAGAATGAGACATGTAGAATGATCTTTGAAGCCAACCCACAATCTTGTGGGTCAAGAATATCGCAACTAAGAACAGAGAGCTACAGCCAACCTTCAGACCCATGAGTGAGAAATGAGAACCTGTTGTTATAAGGTGCTGAGTTTTGGAGTTAATTACTATGCAGTATTATTGCACCAGAGATCAAATACAATGGGAATTGGTAGAAAGAGTAATTAACAGATGTATCTGTTAAAATGGGCTAGGTTATACTGTGACAACAAACAGGCACACTATCTCCGTGGCTTAGAACCACAAAGGTTTTTATGTGACTCGTGCTCCGTGTCCGTTGAGGGTTGGCTGTGGCTCTAATTGAGGACCCAGGCGGATGGATCAGCTACAGTCTAGAACACTGGTGGTCTTATGGCTAAGGGGGAAAATGAGTATGGCAAAGCATATGCTGATTCTCAAAGCCTCCAGCCAAAAGTAACCAATGACAGTTCTGTTCACATTTCATTGCCTTAGGAAATAACATAGCTACTCCTGAGGTCAATAGGGTAGAATTGTATAATCTTCCCCTGCCCACCCCCCCCACCCCCCCACCCCACCCTGGGAAGATCAGATGTAACAGGTTAATAACAAGTTAAAAAGAACAAAACCAAATTCCTATGCTAAATGCATTCTAAATCGCCTCTGCATAGATTCTGTCAGTTGGCATAAAAATATGTCAATTATTATCGTGATTACAAGAGAAAAAAATTCTTACAGTAAAGTAACTTCAACTTCCTTCGTGTAATTGCAACATATATTGTGGCATGTTCTACATTATGTTGAAGTTTGGGGACTGAAAGTAAAACCCTCAGTATACCCGTTCGGTCTTTAAAAGCTTTCTGAATTTTCAAGAGCTATCAATTGCAGGCTTTTTATGGTAGAAAGGGTACTGGTTTTTGAGTATTCAAATTCTGCTTTTTTTTCCTGTTTGAATCCTTCGAATCTGTCTGCATAACAGTAAAATTGGGGAGAATAATACCTCTACTTTCTTGCATATCTGTAAGGATGAAAAAGGCTTTACTTAAAAGGTCTGAATATTGGTGTGCTCAGTAAATGATAACTGCTGCTGTTGTTGCTTTTCTTGGTGGTATTGTTCCTATCCAGGAAATTCGTGCTTGGTTATTTTATATATATATAAATATTTATGCCATTCAAGTAGATGACAGTAACATGAATCTTCTTCAGTATAGTGGTACTCAAGGCCCAAATAATTGCAGCCAGACCCTTGAGGTTTTGAACTGTTAGTCTATTTATTGTTGGGGAAAAAGGAAGAAATTTAAGATACTTTTCTATAAGAATAATTCTTATGGAGATAATCATTTGGAGACTACATTATCATTGTTGATGAGAACTAGAGGAACTTGAGTTATATTTTTAAAAATCTATAGAACAGACACTTAAGATACATTTGAACCAGTCATGAAGTTGTATTATCGTGATGATCCAGCACCATTGCAAGGAGTGTACTCAGATGTATATCCCTTAAAAGGCAGCATGTACTGTTTTCACAGCTGGCATATGTAAAATTTTGTCAGATTCCTTAACAATGTCGTTTCTTCTCTTTTTTCTATTATTTGACCTCTCGGCAAGATATACTGTGGAGCTCAAAATCCAGAAAGGTTTTGCTCAGAAGAAACCCCGGAAAGCCCAGCATGCTGATTGTGTCTTCTCTTTTGAACTCAGGGGGAATTCACATGGACAATGTAGTGTGAAAAGAAAAATCTTTTTTAGGGAGGCAGAAGATTTGCCTGAGATTTAGGAAGCTTTGCCCCTTGGGATGTGACCTGATAAGAGCTGGGTCACCTCTGGAAAGGCTTCTCATGAAATCAGCCAATCATGTACTACTCAGCACTGTGCTAGGACCAGTGGGGTGTACAGAAGCGTGAGACTTCATGGATTCCATCTTTAAGTAGCTTCCAATAGAGATGAAAAGTTAGAATAATAAATATTTATGCAAAACTCTAATGTAGTACTGTGTCAAATTGAGCAAATGTGCTATAAAAATTCAGAGAAGAGAACAATGAAGGCTTGGAAGAGAAGTGAAGTGTCAGGTTAACCTTGGAAAATCCATAATGTTCCAAGTTATGGGAGGATCATGGGCAATGATAGGGAGGTGGGGAATAGCCTCCTTGGTGAAAAAGTGAGAAAATCAGGGTAAATAAAAGAGAGGGCTGAGAACCTGGGGAAATTCATCTGGATAGTATGTCTTGAGAGTCACAATGTTTCGGAATTGAGATAGAGAAACTTAAGGAGAGAAGGTGGAGTGAAAAGTGTAATGGTGTTGAAGGCAGGAAACCTAGGATCAAATTTTTGTTCTGCTTCCAAGTAGCTTAATAAATAGGAATATATGATCTTAAGACTGGCGGCAAACGCATATATTAAAATAACACATTCTTGGACAAATACATATATAAAATTATGATGAAATCTGAGGGACAAAAAGGTGAGTTTGAGGCACAGTGCACAGAGAAGGACAGTGTGAGCCTGAGGAAGTAGGTCTTGGACCTAAATCGTGTTACATATAGTGGATTTCATGCTAAGAGTCATGGAAAAGTCATTTTATTAAGCTAGCAATGGGTGATCTGATTAGGTTTGCAATTTTTGTTGTTGTTATTAAAGTTTTATTTATTTATTTTTTAGAGACGTTTTAGGTTCACAGCAAAGTTTATCGGAAAGGTACAGAGATTTCCTATGTATCCCTGGCTGCTACAGCAGTGGGTATATGTATAGCTTCCCATATTATCAACATCCTCCCTCCAGAGTGGTACATTTGTTATGACTGATGAACCTACATGAACACATTATATTCACCCTAAGTCTATAGTTAACATTAAGGTACACTCTTGGTGTTGTAGGTTTTATGGGTTTGGACAAATGTATAATGACATGTATACAACATTATGTTATCATACAGAATATTTTCACTGCCCTAAACATTCTTTGTGTTCTACCTATTCTTCTCTCCCCCACCCCTAACCTGACACACACTGATATTTTTACTGTCTGTATAGTTTTGCCTTTTCAGAATGTCATGTAGTTGGAATAATATAGTATGCAGCATTTTCACATTGGCCTCTTTCACTTAGTAATGTGTGCGTTTAAAGTTTTTTCATGTCTTCCCATGACTAGATAGCTCATTTCTTTTTAAAGGTGAGTAATATTCCATTGTCTGGATGTACCACAGTTCATCCATTCAGATGAAGGACTTCTCGATTGCTTCCAAGTTTTGGCAATTATGAATAAAGCTGCTGTGAACATCCATGTGCAGTTTTTGTGTGGACATGTTTTCAACTTCTTTGGATTAATACCAAGGAGCTGGATTGTATGATAAGAGTATGTTTAGTTTTGTAAGAAACTGCCAAACTAATTTCTAAAGTTTTTGTACTATTTTGTGTTCCCACCAGCAGTGAATGAGAGGTCTTGCATCACATCCTCCCCAGCATTTGGTGTTGTCAATGTTTTGGGTTTTGGTCTTTTTAATAGTTGTGTGGTGGTATCTCGTGGTTTTAATTTGCCTTTCCCTGATGACGGATGACGTCGAGCATCTTTTCATATGCTGATTTGCCATCTGTATATCTTCTTTGGTGAGGTATCTGTTCAGGATTTTGGTCCATGTTTAAATCAGGTTGTTTGTTTTATTTTTGTTGAATTTTAAGAGTTCCTTTTGCGTTAAGAGTTATTTGGGATGATTGTCCTTTATAAGATGTCTTTTGCAAAATATTTTCTCCCAGTCTGTGTCTTGTCTTCTCATTTTTTTTTTTTGCAGTTATCTCTCGTAGAACTAAAGTTTTAAAGTTTAATAAAGTCCAGCTTATCAATTATTTCTTTCATGATCATGCCTTTGGCATTTATTAGGTTTGCATTTTTGAAAGAGCACTCTGGTTGCAAGGTGAAGAAAAGTTTGGAGGGAGATAAAACTGGATACAGGAAGTGGTTGGAATGCCACTATAGGTATGTAGGGGGTTACACAGAAAGGCAGAGCATAGCCCCTACTTGATCCTACTTTCCTGGTGACCAAGGAGAGTGTGAATTAACCTGCAGGCCACTAAGGAAATGTCAAATTGCCCTGTGGAGTTGTTTAGTACAAAAGACATCTTGACATTATTTGGAAAAAAACACCACTTTTATGCTAATCAAGTATTATTTGCCTACATGAATCACTAACTCTATTCCTGTTTTCCTCTCCAGAAGCTTCAGCAAATGAACAGAAACTCTTCTGACTCAATTTTTCTTTCTTTATTTCCTTGGAATATTGTCATTTTTCTAAAATATACCAAAATTAAAATAAACATGCTGGTATGAATAAAGAAGCAGACTTCCAAAGTAGGATTAGGAGGCACATTAAATCTCACATTTTAAAAATAGAGGATCATTATCTTCAAACATGCTCTGCCTAACTCACATGTGGTACCAGGAAATTCTTTGCTGGTTGTCCCATCACGTGCGCTCCAGCCTTGGTGGACACACACCAGACACACATGACTCTTGAATCATGGAGTAATCCGAGAGGCCCATGAGGTCATTTTGAGCTTTCTGCTGCCAGGGTTGCATTGTTCTTTACTAAAGAGCTATAAGCCCGAGGCCTACTTGAGATTTAAACAGTTCTTTCTAAACTACTCTACCCTTCTTCTTTTAGGCTCACTCTTTATCCTAATTGAGGTTCGTGAAATCTTTTTTTTTTCATTCTTCATTCTTTTAAGTTTCTTCATTTTCAGTTTTCTTTTTCCTACTCCTTATGTGGAGTTTAATCTCATCCTTTTATATTCTGGTATGGCTGTAGCTTAGGCAAAAACAAGCTATTGATATTTTCAGCAAAGCATGTCAGGGGAGTGTACCTTTGAAATGGTCCATTTGCTAGGTGATCTTAGAATCCGGTCGTTGGATTGGTATATTACACTAGGTAGTCCTTCAGGGCCAGTCAGAAGCCTTCTGTGTCACTGCTGTCCACCTACACATCCGGAACCAGACTACTTAGTCACATTCCTTCCTCTGCAAATCGCCTCCTGGAACTACTCTTTGGAAAACTGTTGTCATGGGTAGCCAAACTAAAGCTATTTATAAAGTGAAGTCCACTTCTCTATTTTCATGAAAGTGGAAAACACCTCACACTTCAAAAATCTACTGCTTATCCTGCCCAACTTGATTTGCTTGGCTGACTCTTATATTAGATTCAAAAGAGCTATGTCTCTTGGAATAAAAATTCACCAGGGTGTGTACAATAAAAAGATAATTGGGAAGAAGCGGGTCGGCGGCTGCGCGCATGCGCGGAGGAAAGCTGAGGGGCAGAGTGGCGGCTGCCGGCTGGGATCGAGCGACTCGTGAGAAAATGCAGGACTCCAACGCAGACACCGAGTGGAAAGACATCTTACGCAAAAGAGGCATCTTGCCCTCCGAGGGAAGTTTGAAAGATCTGGAGAAGGAGGCAGAAGAGCGGGTCCTTCAGCAGTCCATTGTGAAAACGTATGAAGACATGACTTTGGAAGAACTGGAGGATAACGAAGAGGAATTTAGTGAGGAAGATGAACGTGCGATTGAAAAGTACAGGCAGCAGAGACTGGCCGAGTGGAAAGCAACCCAACTGAAGAATAAATTTGGAGAAGTTTTGGAAATCTCAGGAAACGATTATGTTCAAGAAGTTAACAGGGGCTTCCCTGGTGGCACAGTGGTTGAGAGTCTGCCCGCTGATGCAGGGGACACGGGTTCGTGCCCCTGTCCGGGAAGATCCCACATGCCGCGGAGCAGCTGGGCCTGTGAGCCATGGCCGCTGAGCCTGCGCGTCTGGAGCCTGTGCTCCGCAACGGGAGAGGCCACAACAGTGAGAGGCCCGCATACCGCAAAAAAAAAAAAAAGTTAACAAAGCTGGTGAGGGCTTGTGGGTCATCCTGCACCTTTACAAACAAGGGATTCCCCTCTGTTCTCTGATGAATCAGCACTTCAGTGGACCTGCCAGGAGGTTTCCTGATGTCAAATTTATCAAAGCCATTTCAACAACCTGCATACCCAGTTATCCTGATAGGAATCTGCCCACGACGTTTGTGTGCCTTGAAGGTGATATCAAGGCTGAATTTATTGGACCTCTGGTGTTTGGTGGCACGAACCTGACAATGGACGAGTTGGAGTGGAAATTGTCTGAGTCTGGAGCAATCAAGACAAGCCTGGAAGAAAACCCTAAGAAACTCATAGAAGATGTGCTGCTTTCCTCCGTGCAATACTCCATCCCCACCAGGAGGGACAGTGATTCCGAGGATGACTAAGGCTGTGGCCCTGGTAACCTGCTGAACTTTCTTGATGTGACACATCGTCTGAATTTTTTTTAAAAGGAAAAAGTAGGAATGTATACTTTGGTTTTAGCTTTTTATAATTATGTTTCAAATCTGATAGATCTCAGAAATAATCATTACTGGGAATCCTTTTAAATTTCTTGGAACTCTCTTTTTTAAACTAATAATATTTCTTTAAGAAAAAAATAAAAGCCAGATATTAGGTTAAAAAAAAAAAAAAAGATCATTGATGTGATGCTTATTGGTTTGTAAATCTGCCAGAATGTAAAGAATGAGATGCTTCTTTCATATCCACCATTGTTTCCATCCTTAACAGAAAAGAAAATGCAAATCTACTCACCAGTACCTATAAAGACAGGCAGTTCTGCATTTAATTTTGATTTATTATGTCACACTATATTTTGATATATTTTTCTTTTATGTTTTAATATCATCACCTTATGAAAACACTATAGACATCCTATCCTTGTGTGTTCCTGAAATTCATCCTTTAGTCAACCTCCGACTCTTCAACAATGTTCTCTACAATGAAGTGTTTTGAGGTCAAACATCTTAAAAAGACATAGAAACAAAAGCTTTGACTTTACACCACTAATGGCTTGTTTTCTGACTTTTAAAATGAGGAACTCTTAGTTGAGCTTGAACTTAGATATCGGTTCTATGATATTTTGAGATATTAGTCTGTGAGATTTTTCCCTCTGTATTTCCCCCTCATTCCCATTACTTCCTCCTTCCTGTAGGTAGTGGTTGTGTAGTCTCTAACCTCAGGGAGGCCTGTGGCAGGACAAACAATATAAATATTCTGTACATCTTAAGGGCTTAAATGGATGGCAATTACTGGTTATAAAATAATTATCTTAAAGAATCATGAGCTGGAAATGAATTCTCTCTGATGTATCTTTAGCATTTCCTTAGAGAAGGAGAGAGGGGGGTATGTGGCCCCAAGAACACAGTGGACCTGCTCAGGTTTTTGTCAGCATATGGCTAGATCTTAGAGAGCAGAGGCTTCCTGGGGCATCTAGGTTGGCGAGACAAAAGGAAACTTTGCAAAGCTTTCTAAGGATGGTAGAAATCATCAGAGGGTTGATGGACTTGGAAAGGCCAGGCTGAGAGGTTCACCAGACATCTTGGTGATAATCTGTGTACACCAGACCAACTAACTTGTTTAATAGATACTGTAGTTAACCACAGCTTCCTGACCCCTTGGTGCTGCCTAGAGCATCTCTAAATTTTGTCATAGACCGTAAGTTTCCCACTGGCTTATGGGGATGACAACATGAATGTAAATTAAGTTGCTTTATAATACTGTTGATTATTTCTCACATGCTTGAGTTTGACATGCCTGATTTTGGCTTCTCTTCTTTCCTACACTTAGAGTGTTGACAAAATGTGTACAGTTTTAGACAGGTCAAATGTTATAACAGAGTATTTAGTTTGGGACTCTTCTATGCCAAGTCAAAATATCATGTCTGATATTTATATTCTCTGTATATATGGATAGTATTCTCTTAAGTCACCACTCCCATAAGAATTAGATTAAATCTAAGAAATGCAACATCCTAGAGTGTTAAAGGACATCACTCTCTGGGACATTTTGCAAGTGTGTCCTCTTTACCCATTAGGTGCTTAGGTATTTTAGTGTTTTTTAGGAGCAAATAGGGAAGTGAGTCACCTTTCCTTCCTTTCCTGAATAACTTCCCTACAATTCTGGCCACAGGAAACCTAGCAATGGAAGCAACTCCCACCACAGGAGCCATCATCTTGGGGCATCTTGGGTCTTTAGAAGAAAGAAAAAGCAGGCATGTTGGCTTCTGGCTTTCAGGATATGTCATCAGGATAACTAAGAAATAGAATTTGTTTTTTAGGAAATCATTTTCATCCATACATTCGCCAAGAGAATCCATGATTTACTTATTATTTTGGATGAACTACCATTTCAATGTATACTTTCCAATATATATATATATATATATATTTTTTTTTTTTTCTTAAAAGTTGAAATGTGTTTGTGTGTATGTGCACGACATAGCGTTTTCTTTCTGGCTCTTCTCTGTTCTTTTATCTTCAATGCAAATAGAGAAAGCATAAGGGAAAAATAAAGATGATTGAGAGAGACAGAAATTATTGGCTTCTCTTCTTTCCTACGCTTAGGGTGTTGACAAAATGTGTACAGTTTTAGACAGGTCAAATGTTACAACAGAGTATTTGGTTTGGGACTCTTCTATGCCAAGTCAAAATCTGAGCAATTTCTGTTTACCAGTTGACAACTTATGTATGGATCTGGCTACCAATTCAGATGACGCAGTAAAGCCTTACCAAAGAAGGCCCTCTCCCTAACACCATCTTTTTAAGAGCCGTGTTGGCATAAATTAGAGAATGAAGGACTGTTTTGAATTTCTGTTGGATGACATGGAAAATTATCAGAAAGCCCTTGAGGGAGGCTTGGCAGTAGACTTATACTTTAGCCCTATGTTATTGTAGTTATCAACATCAAACTTTTCTGACTACACATATATGGTCATATGTACTCATGTGTGTACACTTGTATCTGGCATAGGAAATCCCTCAAAGAAATATAAAACAATAAGGAGCATAGGACTGAACTGCTACTCAAAAGTGAGAAAAACCTAGAGGAGAAAATGAAATAGAATCTTTCAAAAGGAAGGAGGGCTACAAGTTATGATTGCTAGATTTACCAAATAAAAATACAGGTTTCCCAGTTAAATTTGAATTACAGGTAAGTTCCAAATATTGCATGGAATATACCTATATTAAGAAAGTAGTCATTGTTTATCTAAAATTCAAGTTTAACGGAAACATGTATTTTATCTGGAAACCTTAGTACAAGTAGGCACGATTTTTGGATAATTTCCTCTTTTGGGGGTAGAGGGTAAGTGGCTACCTCTGAGAAGTCAGAGTCAGTGTCCAGAAATTGTGTGACAGTCCCAATAAATTCAAAAAAATCCCATCTTCAGCCTGGGGAGGAGTGTGGGTGAGGCCTAGTAGCATAAGTGTTTCCTGGTGTGAAGGAATTCCTCCAGATTCTCTAAAGAGATAACTAAGTCAGTGGCCTGGAGAGCAGAAAAATAGGAGCTTGCTCTTAGAAATGACCTTTCTAGAAGAGAAAGAGCAATAACGGCAACAACAACCAAAAAGGCAGAGTTTTAAGAGTGATAACCGGATGTGAAAGAGTGAAGCAGAAATAGCAGAAAGGCCCAGGTTGGTTGCCACTGAATTCTGTGCTCTCTATTGCAGGTACTTTCCTGGAGAAACGAGGGAGATTTGGATGGAACTGGATTTCCCAAAACGGTGTAAGTAAGAGTGAATGGAAGAGAGTCTGGGTTCATTTTCTTTCTTTTCTTTTTCTTAATTTGATTATTTCCTTTGCATTCATGTATATTTATACTTAATACATATGTGTACTCACACAGTGAAAAGTAGTATAAATTTGGCTTTTAGCTTGGTGATTTAAGAAGGTAGTAACTGTAAGATTAGTGCAAAATGAAGTATGTATTTTAAATGGAGTGTAGGCCAATATTTTGGTCATTTTTAGTCCTCAGTTGCATTTTCTTGTTCTCTTACTCTGGATTCTGTAAACATATAATCCATAGTAATTAATTTAAATTTTCTTTTGATGTTGATCTTCATAAGCTCTTGGTTTAAATACCAAACACTTCACACACCACAGATTTTTGTTTTAATCCATGAATGTAATCAACATTTCATATTCTCCTTCATATGCTTGCTATTAGTAAGGCTCCAGGTTCTGTTCTCAATTACCAGAGATATGCTAAGTGTATGTATAGAAGAAATTTGCTAATTTGTAACTTAAAAGCCTGGAAAACAATGGGCTTAAATTAATTGGGTATCTGGTATTTTTAAAATTACAAAACAACCAAACATTAACTAGGTTAGGAAAGAACAATTATTGTACTTTATATCATGCACAATTTTATATGAACAGATAATGGCTTACATGAGACTTCTGAGTTAGCCCGCAACTATGTTTATACAGCCATGTATTTAGGTACTGGTTGTAGGTCAATATGTCAAAAGTCAGTTTACTGAATGACCATTCACTGAAATACAGAAGAATTTCTTAGAGTTGTAGTTTTTCCTGTGTCCCTGCTCTTGCCCTTGCCTCTCCATTATATGCAAATGGTTGTTTTCCCTTAAAAACAGTTTGCTGAATTCTCTATTTATGTGGATTTAGGTTTGCTCTTGCCTCTGGCGGCAAATGATTAAGGCAGACGTTTAGGTTTAAGTATTAGGTTAAAACTTAGTTTGGGCCTTTGGGACTGAGGAATGCTAAACAGAGAACTAGAAAAGAACATTGGACTGATGAGGAGAAATCTGGCTTTGCCATTAGGCAGCTGTGTGACCTTGAGCAACCAATTTCTCTTCTGAAGGCTTAGATTTCCTAATCTCAACATGTTATCGAGTGTCTCAACTGAGAAGTGGATCTATGGGAAAGAAGGAAGTGGACCTGTATTTTACATACAACTGAACAGAGCTTATGGTCCCCTTTACCTTTGGAAAAGTGTATTACTCATATAAACAGTACCTGTTGCGTGTGTCCTGATAGAGAGAGGATCAAGACCATGATCTGCAGATCCCTTCCAGTCTTTCTTGTTTGTTTTTTGGCTGCGTTGGGTCTTTTTGTTGCTGCACGCGGGCTTTCTCTAGCCGCGGTGAGCTGGGGCTACTCTTTGTTGCGGTGCGTGGGCTTCTCATTGCAGTGGCTTCTCTTGTTGCAGAGCACGGGCTCTAGGCACGCGGGCTCAGTAGTTGTGGCTCGCGGGCTGTAGAGCACAGACTGAGTAGTTGTGGCACACGGGCTTAGTTGCTCCGCAGCATGTGGGATCTTTCCGGACCGGGGCTTGAACTTGTGTCTCCTGCATTGGCAGGCAGATTCTTAACCACTGTGCCACCAGGGAAGCCCTCCAGTCTTGATATTCTATAATTTCATGGTCTTCTAGGCACACCAGAACGGCTGTCTTGGTGTGAAGTTTTTGTGTCTATGATTTGAGGGAGTTTCCGCTCAACAGTTTTCTAGGAGATGTACAGTGCATATCTGGATAACGTGCTTCAGCTAAATGGGATATAAAAACAAGATGCTTAGAACAGTATTACTAACTGAATAAACTTTTGTGAGTGTACCCTTCGTTCATTCATTTATTAGCAAATATTTATTGTGTACCTACTATATTCTTACAGTGAACCTGGAGCTTAGAGTATAAAGGTTTTCACAAAGAGCACAGTCTTTTTGGAAGATAGTCATGCAGTCAGGCAAGCGAGTATAGCACAATGTGTTAAGTTCCTTGTAAGTTATATACAAGGAATAGTGGACATGCCACATCACAGAAGGCCACAACCCCACAGTCCCTTTATGAGCTTCCTTCACCATGGATTACCATGCTGCTGCCCAGTGGACTCGCCACTCTGGCCACAGCTGACTCAATCTGGTCCACACAGCACACCTGTAAGCTGGACAGTGCTCTGTGGGGGGAGGGTGATAGGAAAGAACACTTCAGTAGAGATCATGATGCCTAACCGCATTGATCCGATCTTCTCTTCCAAATAGTTTGAACTCAACATGTAGAAAAAGTTACACAGTTGATAATGGGAACAGAAGTTGGAAGACTCTGTGGTATAATAATGACAGGGCATGGACAAAGGGCTTAACATATTCTTACTTCTGATATAAGTCATAAGAGCTGCCTGGGTCCTCAGTGCTGTTCTCTTTTTGAACTGTGCTCCCTCTTCCTGAGGCCTGGCTGGTGGGTATTCAGGCATTCCCATGGGGCCTCTCTTCCTCGTTTATACTCTTGATTTTACAACAAATATCCATTTGTTTGTAGCCTGAGTGGGTTTCTTTTTTAGCAGTGTGAAGTGCTGAACACAAAGGTATTATGAGATGATGAAAGGGAGAGTCTTGACACTACATCAGGGAGTACATCACAGAGGAGAACACGCTTCACCTGAGACTTGAAGGGCACATAGGGTGGGCCAAGGGGAGGACAGGGGACCAGTTTTGAAGCACAGGGAGGCAAGAGAGAACAGGCCACGCTTAGGGAACAAGTTGTAGTTTAGCGTGGCTGGTGCCGAGGACCCACGTGTGGGCTAGGGTATGACGATGGACTGTCATATAAGGACCAAATCAGGATGATTTTGCATTTTATACTATAGCTAGGGAGAAGCGACTATGGGCGTTTGCAAATGAGTCCCTTGGGAGCAGTGTGGAGGATTTATTGGATAGGAGTAAATCTGGGGGTTAAAAGAAAAGTTATTTGGTTACTTCAGTGGTATAGATGAGCTGTAAAGGCCTTAACTAGGGCAGAAGCAGAGTGTGTGTGTGTGTGGGGGGGTGATAGTTATAAAAGAGATTCTAAAGCAGTAGGAGGAGCAAGAATTGGTAACTGTGTGTGAAGGAACCCTCAGGGATGACTCTCAGGATTTCTGGTCAGGTGATTGGGCAGATGAAGGTGATGGTTCTCGAGGGAGAGAACATGGGAGAGAAACAAATTTGATGGAAGAAGATGAATTCAGTTTCAGTTCTTTTGGATTTGAGGCACAAAAATGTTTGATTGTCTTTTGATTATGAGGTCTAAACTAGTGATGGAAGCAAAGCCAGATGATGTAGAAGCAAACTATTCTAGGTTTCAGATGAATCTGGCATTGCTCTACTTTTTCTTACCTAATTATGGGGCTCTCTCAGCATAAATTTACAGTAGCCAAGAAAGAATCCTTTAACGGATTTCTACTGATTTCGCAGTCCTTTGACTTCAAGATGACTCTGGGAGGCACCTGGTTGGTGCCCACCTGTTTCAAGCTTCATCTACCTAGTGAGTACCACCAGTCACTGTGCGAGGCTACACAAGGCAGTGAGCAGTGACTGCAGATGGGAGGAACCAAAACAACAGCAAACAGAAACTTTTCTTCGTTTTTGATTTCTTCTCATTGCTCTTTCACTGACTCTGAAGGTCAGATAATGGCCTTTGTTTTCCATCTTGCCTAGATTCTTTGACTCAGAGAGAAGTCGAGCTGGTTTTTGAAGCAAAGGGGGACTTATATACCTTGCGGGCGTCTACTCTTGTCCTTTCAGTTTCCTCTGTCCCCTCAATAGCTTTTAGATTCCTTTAGTGGTTTTTTTAACTATACAGTGGTGAAGTTGTTTACCATTAGAAGGAGTTCATTGGGTGAAATTTACCCAGGGCTCACTTAACACTTATGCTGCCTGCATGCATGAACTGCTTCCAGGGTTACTCACTCCTTTAGCTTTGGTAAGGAATCTGTCAGTCAGATGAGTAGCTGCTGACAGCAACTTTTAAAGACTCTTTTCTCTTAACCATAACACATTAAACACTTTTAAAACAGATAAGTAAACATTTTCTTACAGTCTGTTGTACATATTTCCTTGCTGCACACTTCAGTATAATGAAATTCATGTTGTGCAGATAGAATTTGTTGAAATGCATCAAATTTCATTCTTTACCCTTTTGTCCATATGTATATGTTTCCCACAAAACGTATAGGGCTTCCGAGCTGGTGCATGGCATATAGGGCTAGTGTGATAATAAATTTCCATTTTAAATATTGAAGGTCCTTATTATGATCCACAGCTCAACTTAAGTTTTCCTTGTGAATAATGTGATTTTTCTGTTTGCCTCTATTCTCTTTTGTTTTGCTCATCTTCTCCATTAGCATGAATCTAGCATTTTGAAACCAAGAGAGCCATTAGCAATGGCTTTTTTACAGGCGTACCCTCACTGGATACAATACCCAAGAAGCTACGTGGAAATAGGCTTTATGATGATGAATTACTGTTGCAAAAAGAACTCAGTGACACTGATACATATTAAAGAACCACTATTGCCCCCATGGAAACCATTTTATTTAGTTGCTTCTAAAACCTATTCTCTGTACTTCTCTTCCCTTTTATTTCTGAGCTGATTTACATGACAACAGAGTCTTTGGTCCTTGGGAGTACGTCTGCCCTTGCCGCTATTCTCTACTTAGAGTTGTCACCCTCTCTTTGCTGAGAAGATGAGTGACAATGAAGTGAGGAGTAAATGGCTACTGGAGCAGATGAACTCTGAGAAACAAAGATCTCCTTTTCATGCAAATCTCCATAGTAATTTAACATGAAGGAAGAAAGGAAACCAGTGTACAAGGTATCAAGAGAACTGGATGGTATTCAAGGTTGTTTCATGAAGCCTTGACATCTCTTTAGGAGTGTCATCTATCAAAACATCTCTTTTCCTTTCATATAAAGTGAAAACACATTTCCATTTTGAAGGGAAACAAGGAGGAACAGAAAACTAACTTCAGTCATAGGAGCTGGATGTACACTCACACCACCAGTCCCCTCAATGTCACGTTTGACTTTGTCACTCATTCCTAGTCAATAAGAACTTATCTATGCATGCTGCTGATTGCTCAGGTTTTCTTCTCTGCCTGGGAGGCCTGCTCCTCTACTTTCTTTTTTTTTTTTTTTTTTTTTTTTTT
>NW_020837950.1:61125554-61192643 GCF_003676395.1 Aethalodelphis obliquidens | reverse complement strand
CTCTCCCGTTGCGGAGCACAGGCTCCAGACGCGCAGGCTCCGGACGCGCAGGCTCAGCGGCCATGGCTCACGGGCCCAGCCGCTCCGCGGCACGTGGGATCTTCCCGGACCGGGGCACAAACCCGTGTCCCCTGCATCGGCAGGCGGACTCTCAACCACTGCGCCACCAGGGAAGCCCTCCTCTTCCTTTCTTACTTCAACTTTTTCTACCTTTCAAAGCTTAGCTCAAGGACTGTTCTTTTATTCTTAGAGTCTTTCCTTCTGGATTGATTATTCTTTCTCCAGAATTCCCATTGCATTTTGAGTTAGTGTCTATCACTTAATTACCAGTTCCTTCCTATGAGTTGGATTTTCTCTCACCAAAATGTATTGAGGAATGTGACCGTGTATTATACTGCATTGCTCTTTATCCATAGCTCTTGACATAATAGCAGATATAGAATATGTCTTTCTTAGATGGATTAGCTGCAATTTAAGAATCATGAACTAAGAAGGGTGAACTTTAACTCACAACACGTTCCCTTAAAGATAAAGCATGACCTGCTTTTGATTAGTTGACTATTCAGTGATGCCATTGATCACAGGATGGTCAATCGATGTATTTCGGTTAAGATAATTTTTAACTCAGAGGTTTGATACCTACTCAGATTTTTCTTTAGCTGGGATATATTATTGATAATAATAATGTTTATAAGAGCAAATACTTAAAGCTCGCCTTGTGTCCAGTAGGAGTCTAAGCATTTTAAGTATGTATACTATTATTTAATCATCACAATAACCCTATGAAGTAAATAGTATTGTTATCATCACCATTTTGTAGAAAAGGAAACTGACTGTTAAGTAACTTGCCTACAGTTACAGAATTTGGGCCTCAGAAAGTTAGCTCTGGAGCCTGAGCTCTTTTTTGTAAAAATTTTTATTGGAGTGTAGCTGATTTACAGTGTTGTGTTAGTTTCAGGTGTACAGCAAACTGAATCAGTTATGCATATACATATATTCACTCTTTTTTAGATTCTTTTCCCATATAGACCATTACAGAATATTGAGTAGAATTCCCTGTGCTATACAGTAGGTCCTTATTAGTTATCTATTTTATATTTAGTAGTGTGCATATGTCAATCCCAGTCTCCCAATTTATCCCTCCCTCCTCTCCCCACCGGTAACCATAAATTTGTTTTTTACATCTGTGACTCTATTTCTGGTTTGTAAATAAGTTCATTTGTGCCATTTTTTTTTAGATTTCACATATATACACTATCATATGATATTTTTCTTTCTCTATCTGACTTACTTCCCTCAGTATGACAATCTCTAGGTCCATCCATGTTGCTGCAAATGGCATTATTTCATTCTTTTTTATGTGGAACCTGTGCTATTAACCACTATTCTATTCTACCTCATCTACTGCCATTGGGTTTCCCCATACTCTCATCTTTTCTTGTGTACGGTGTCCCTCATGATCCAAACTCAGGGACCAGAGATTCTGAGAAGGTTTCTGACAAGTCTTTTATCTGGGATCTTGATATTCACCATGCAGAACTCAGGGATAGATTCAAATTGGATACCAAGTAAGTAAAATATAGTAGGATATTATAGTTAAAATTTGAACAGAAGGCTGTTGGAAACTTTTCAAAATTAGTGTGTATGTGGTGCTAATGAAAACATAAATGAAGGTCAGAAAGTCAGATTATTTGATTAGAATTCCTTTTAATTACCATTTCTTTCAATTAGCTATTTGTTAAATTATGCAATGGCTGAATGAAGCTGAAATTATATACGTTTTATAAAGTTAAAAGAAGGAATATATAAAACTGCTAGGAAAATATATAAAGGAAACAATCCCTGAACTTATTTCTCTTTATGCTATGGAGAAAATCTTCCTAGCTGAGAAGGAAAAAGCTGTCTGTCCTTCACTCCGATACTTATTTATGGAGCCAAACTTGTGTTCTGGGACTGAATTACTATTGAAGTAGATTGCTCTTTAAACAACTCGAAGGACAAAGAGGTGTTTTTTTTTAATTTGTGTGTATGTTTGTATGACCCTTTGATAAGGTTATAGGAAACATTTAGTTTCCATTTAGATTTCTAAAACCATTTAGACTATATAGATGTATTTTCTGAAGTAATGCATGGTGAAATTAAGGCTTCATATTCCTACTGTTATCCAGAGGGTGGTAAGAATTAGAGGTGAGAGAAAAATTTGACTTTGCATCTAGAGTGTAAAACATGATTGCAGGGGTGCTCCTAGTGGGGGAATTTCAGAGGCTCCTGCCAGTTGGGCACTAGAGAATTAAGCCTAATTAATCATAAATTAACCTGTGTTGGAGCAGGGGGTGAGGTGCTACATCTTAGCAAGTATCATCATCCTCACCAAGTGAGACACCTGATTTTCCCAAATTGAAAGAAAGAACAACTAGCACAAGCCTAGAAATTATTTATTCATTTGTCATACACCTCCTGGGAACCTACTGTCTGTCAGGTACTGGAGTAAGCACCAGGGATAGAAAAAGAATAAATTGCACTCTCTGCCCTTTACAATCTTATAATCTGTGGCACGGGAGGGAAAGAAGGACAGGATGAGGGGAAATTTGGAAACCAGTCTTACAAATTACAATAAACATAAAAAGAGATAAGTGTAGGTTACTCAAGTATTAAAGAGCAGGAGTAGAGAAAGGTTTAACAGAGCAGGTAGCCTTTCAGATTCGGCACACAAAGAAGATTGCACCAGTCTGAGTAGAAGCATGGAGAGGAACACTTCCGCAGGGAGAACAGGTTGCAGAAAGGCATCAAGATGCGACAAAGCAGGATCTTGTTGGGGAACTGCAAATTGGAAAACACAAGATAAAGAAATGCTGTTTCAATTTCACCTACAGTTCTTATTAATTTAGAATGCTTGGTATAAAAATGTTGCTTAATTCATCTTTAAAACTGCCCTCTGAGAATGTGTCTTTGGAGTTCAGCATCGGGTTTGGGATGCTATGCATGTTAGGTCTTGGTGAGTGGTTGGCCTGAGCATTTCCAGGGCACATGCCAAGCACAGGGATGCCTGTGTTGTGGATTACAAACAATGCAGGAGAACAGGAGAACGTGTGCGACTGCCAGATCAGAGCTGTTGCCTTTTGGGGAGCTGATGTGCTGTTCCCTAAATGCCCATTGTTCTCTTGCATTTCTATGCATTACCTTCCCTGTTCTATCTGCTTCATGTGTCCTTCTCCCTTTTTTTCTACTTGAGAAAGTCTCATTCTTATTTTGAAATTGAAAATTAAAGCCTACTATGTGGAAAAGGTTCTCACTTCACCTGTGCAGCATATTCCATATATACACTTTGCTTGTGCATAGCAGAGAACCGTATATAAAAGCTTCGCTTTTTCCTTTTATAGCGTGAACGTGTTTGTCTGAATTTATTTTAGTCATCTGAATTAGTCACGAGTCAAGACAACATCTGACTTTCAGAAACCACAATCATCGTGGCTTGGTAATGATTACACCATTATGAAGTGTGTGCGTGCACGCATGTGTGTATATAAAGGGAGGGCATAAGAGAGTAGGCTCTCCATCCACAAGTACAAAACAACCCAAAGGAAAAAACATTCTGAAAGTTTAATCTGCAGTGTTGTCCCCTGAAAGCAGCTATATTCCCTCAAACCATCAACCTCTACAGAATGCTCAACAGGATGCTTGATGCCCCTGAGGCGCACACAGTCACCGCAGACACATTGTCTGTGGTGGTAAGAGGCAGATAACATGGCCAGAGCCACTGGTTTAATCTTTCAGTTGACATCTGAATATAGGCAGTTGTTTTAAAGTAGTACTTAGCCGCTCCCTCTGGGAATTTATTTCCAAAATTTATGCTAGTCCTTATGCATTTCATTATTTTGCTTATGTAGGCTGTCTTGTTCAACTAAAGAAAGCTATGTGGTGATTATCTGCTTTCCTTAGGAGTCCTACATAGACATAGAGAATGATGGTTATGCCTGCAGTCTGCACCAAAGTCAAAGATGTGATATAACACTCTGGGGATATTTATTTGGTTTCTGGAGTTTATTTTGAATTTACAAAAGAATAGAAATTCAGATACATTTGTAGATTATGATGTGCTTACACCTGAGGAGATAGACTCCAGAGATGTATCTACATGTGGCAAATATAGAAAAGACTGATTTGAGAGTTTGGTTAGCAGTGACTTCCAACTTTGATCCTATAGTAAAATATACATTGAACGGATCAGTTTATTCCACAGTGTCTGTAATAAGATGAGGTTTCAGCTTTAAGATCCCTCCTCCCCCTGCTGAAGTAGAGAGCCAAAATACTCTGTTGGGATTGTTATGCTGTCTCTTCAAAGAGCGTGGAACAGAGGATGGGCCTAGAATTACGTGGAAATAGCAAAACTGTGCCTTAATGCTGATTTTTCCTTAGTAAGAGGAATTAGTACATACACAAGTAAATGGACTACTCATAAAAATTATGTGCATTTCTTCTTGAATATAAATGTCTTGAACTTTTTTTTGAATCACAATGGTTTTCCACTATAATATATGCCTTTTACTTTTCAATTTCTTACTTATAAAGAGAAGTACTTTGGAAAATAAGAGAGTCAAGGATTTAGTAAATTTCAAACATGCGTTGCTCAGACAGACAGTTTATGGTGAGATTCACATTACAGTGAGCTAGACTGTCCTTGGGCCCCTTGGGGGTTTCCTGCTCACATAATGGACACACCTCAGTGGTGAATTAGATTACTGTGTATGATCTGACTCACCTGTTGAGGGAGACAAATTTGTTGATTCCACTGTGTGGTCTTTGTATTCATATGAAACTGCCAATCTCTCTCTTTTCCACCCAGGTAGGGCCCAGAGCACAGACAAGCTTCCTGCAAGCCGGCTTTGCTGGGATGTTCTTGTGCACCTTTGTTCCTATAAATTTTAAAGTTATTTACTTATAATAAAGAGTCGGTTGTTTTACTTTCAGTCAAGTTCCCTGGGAAGTAGATTCTGAGCTAGAGGTTAGCATACATGAAGTTTATTAGGGAGCACTCTTTAATCAACACCTGGAAAAGGTAAGGGAAGGAAACAGGCTTCAGCAGAGGGAGACGATGGGTTGCAGCACAGTTTCAAAAAGCCTTCATCCACCACCACAAACAGCTCCTGAGATCTGGAATGGCCCTTTAGCGGTGTGTCAAATTGAGGGTTAGAGGCTGGACCTTACTCCCCTCATGTTGACTGGTCACTGGCTGTGGGCTTCCGCAAGCAGTGGCTTTCTCTTCAGTTCCCAAGGAGAGCTGGTAGCTGAGGGCTGTTTGTGCTGCACTCCCAGGAACTGGGGGAGCAAGTCCTTTAGTCCTGAAGGGGGATCTAAGTGGCACGTTACAGATTCCACTAAACATATTTATAGACATTGTGGTTATTGTCAGTACATTTATTTAGTTAAATATTACTGAAATCCACGTAAGATACATTCAGAAAGAGATAGCTTCTTCTATGGAAGGTAAATTGATTGTGTTTTAAAGACTCAAAAATTAAGGTAAGAATCAAATTACATGCAAAGTGTATAAATATTGCTGTTTTTGTAGGTTACAAATTAACCTTATGAAATGACCGTCTTATAGGTCATAAATGTTAAAATTGACAATTTCATATGGAAAATGCTAATATAAATGGTTGTAAAAAGTCATAGAAATATAGAAGGAGTTTGCAAGCAAGTTACTTTGTGAGAGGCTTTTTTCAGTTTTAACATAAAATGAAACTGAAAATTACTGACTCAGTGGTATAGCTATGGTTTCTTTAAAAAATGTGGTATACCAATCAGTGACCTATATTCAGAGGAAATCCTTTGACCCTACATCAAACAACTGGTTAAGGGATATACTCTTAGACATTTCAAGTTAAAATAAAATGTTGGGAAAATGTCGTTTTCATGGATCACCACCATAACTTATTTTTTGATTAGCCAACAACTATTCATAATCCTGTTGATTAGAGGAGGGTTTCTACAGTGCTGAGAGTCTCATCTCGGGACCACCTTGTAGGATTTTGGAAATAATCTTCCTCCCCTAAAAATGGGGTATCTTTTGCCTAGGGTGATGTTGCCACCTTTACACAGCAGATTCTTTCCAAGTTAAGGGCCAGTCTGAGAACCAAGGAGGCGTCCTAGTTCTTGAGCTACGCTGCAGCTTCCTAGAATTCTAATCATCAGTCATTGGCTAAGCCTGGCAACTCTTGCCTCCTTTGCCGGCTGCTTTTTTTTTGGTGTCTCTGCCATTTTGTGTTCCTTCCAAGTTGCTGATTGGTGTTCAGTTTCAAAATAGGGATGGTTATAGGATCTGTGAAGCCTAAAACATATACAATTTGGGGATCCTCTCTAAGAAAAGGGGTAGCGAATTAGATAGAAGTGATTATTTATTTAGAATAAAAAAATCACACAAAAAACTAACTTAAGAAAACTTACAAATAGTACAATGATCATAAAATTTGTAATTAGAACATTATGTTTTTATTAATTAGCTGTCTGTTATATCTCTACATCACTGTTGTTTTACAATTTTGCTCACATACATTTTGACCACTTTGTCTAATTAAAATAATTTTGTAATACTTTTCATAGAGGAAAATAGAAGAGTAGTTCAATTTTTCCTCTAGCATGGTTGATAATTTAGAAAAGCCTCTTTTATCTTTACAGCTCATTATTGGTAATCTTTTGTCAGTTTTTTAGGATTGCTGTCAAGCAGAAGAAAACCTTTACCAAGTTTCAGATACAAATTTTCTCAGAGTATACAGAGTATAACAACTTTTTTTGGTGTAGTGTCTAATCTTGAGCTACGCTAAATCCTCTTTGATTTCATAATCTTCAGTAACCAGTTTGTCACTGATGGCATCATTGCAGTTTTACATTATCTGAACTTCAGCATTTTGTATAAAATCAGCAAAAAAATTAAGTAATTTTCTTGTATTTCATTTGATTCATACCTCCTTATTAACTGAAATTATCACTCTGCATTGAAGCAGAGTTTACCTCCTACACTTGGCCCTGTCCCTAGTTTCTTCTTCTTCACTTTTTTTTCTTCTGGAATTTTAGCATACCACTTAGCTGAGGACACATGTAATTATAATAGAAATTTTGAAAAACAAAGAACATGGAAGTAGATTCTAGAAGAAAAGTATTTGATGAAAGTATATCTGTACTGAAATGTAAAGAAGTTTTAAGGACAACACATAATATATATTAGGGAATTATCGAAACTGGAGGAATATATCCTTCTATTCCCTTAAGTCAAATGGTACTACATGGCATTACTGACATACTTATCTGTTAACAGGTTAATGAGAATAAAAGTCTTCTCCCACCTAAACCTGGCTGGTCATCGTACATCTGGTTTGAGATTATTTTGTGTGAGTGAACAAAGGAAATCTCTCAGAACACAGTCGGAAACTATTCCACTAAGAATTCTAGACACTGTAACATGATAAATGGATACTTTGTTTATTTTAATTATTGGATGGGATGTTGGATGGCTAAGTTTTTATGTTGTGTAAAGGTTTCTGTTTATTTCTTTGGGTTTTGATCTCCATTGGCCTACTTTCCCATTACAGCAGATCTCAGGTTCTTCAGAGTTTAATATCATTCCTGTTATTAACTGCATACTTTTTAGTGCTGTTAGACAATTGAATTATTTAACACAGATGGTCAAAACAATATTCCTACAAGATAATTACATGTAATTTCAAACAGGCAGAGATGGGCCAATATAGGATAGGTTCCGATATGCTGTGTTTCACACATTTTCTCTGGTGTTCCCAGCATTCCAGAAGCTCTACTGAATCTTATTCTTTAGTACATGCTCATTGACCTGTTCAGAAATTGGAGGCCATTCTCTGGAATCCCACTGTAGGAACAGGGAAAATACGGGAACCTAACAGGTAGATGAACAAGAATAACATCAGTATGAATAAAAAACTTATTCACATAAAATTACAACTTGCAACTACAATGTGATAGCCTCTTTTCTTCTAATGAAACATGAGAAAATATTTGTTTACTTTTTTAAAACATTGCTCTTCAAAGATCGAGTTCTTACATTTGAAAAATAGGTTTTAAATTTGTGTTCTCTCCCATTTGAATAATTATGTCAGGCTTCCAAAGAGCCTTCCTTAAAGATCCATACCTGTTCTTAAGAAGCTTATAGGTCTATGACTTTAAAAAATTAGAATCTTGGATTAATCTTTTTATTTGAAAGGTAGGATTTTTTTGTCCTTTCCCCATGTTCTAAAAGCAATAGCACTACATACCAAGCATATGGGTTTATGGTATGCAGGTCTTTTCGATGAGCCCATAAAAACTGAAGTCCCACATTTCCTTGTGAATTGATGATTTATTACCATAGCTCAATAGTTCTTTTCATTGGCATAGGATGTTTTTTTCATGGTGTACTTGATCATGATTAATGAGTCTCACAAAATGCTGGAGCCTCCAAAATCCTAAGTATGTGGCTTATCCTTAACAAGTGTTAATTACTTAAAAAAAAATGAGTCTTAATTTTTAAAACTTTTGTGCAGTTGTGTTCTAGAAAATATTTCTATTAAATGCAGATAAAATTAAAGATAAATTTCTTTATGTCAGTAAATTTAAATGATTTTAAAGTAATAAATATACAGAAAAAACTCATGTGTATGATATATACGTACAGAAAATTACTTATATGCAACTATCCATTAAATGAAATTATACTCAATAATACATTTTCAAAGTAACTTTAGCCAGTTATACAGATTAGTGTCTTCCAAATAATAAAAAATTTTGGCATATGATTTCATTTTAATTTTTGCAGTCAGAATTGACAGCAATTCTCAGCGGGACTTTTTTGCCTTATTTTCCTAAAACAGACACTGTTCTGATAGGTGTAAAGCCAAGAAGCGATTGAAAACTCTCAAGCGAATTTAAATATTTAAAACAAGGTTTACTTTCTGTATTCCTTTGAGTGTGTTAGCATGGATTTTTCTTCATGGGAATATTTTTGTCTTGAAAATGAGGAAAATAAACAGTGCTTAAAAAAAATAGTGCTGTATCCTAAGAAATGTTCCTATGATGCTAATGTACAAAATACTTGGCTGCTTTTCACTTACTGACCAGATATATTGCATAATAGTATATCACAACTGATTAATTCCATTATACCTTTATAATCGGACTCAAATTAATAACTGATAGTCACCACCACATTATCCTACATATTCTAATACCATCATTGTTTGAGGGTCTGCTACAGTGTACATTTTGTCCAATTGAGAAGAAATGTTTTTTATAAAAATGACAGTTGTATAAAAATAGAATTATACTCGGGAATATTTTTGAAGCTTTATTTTGTTCAATTTGGTTTGTGGTCCATCTGGAAAGAAAGATTTTTCAGGGTTTCCAGGCTTGGTCCTTGGTGATTCTACTGTCTAGCGCTAGAAAGCAAATTATCAAATTATGTGATATATTGGACGAAAAACATCAAGCTATTAAAATTAGAAGAAAAGAGAATTGAAACAGATTTGAAAGGATCATGAGAACATGAAGAAAGTATTTTGTAAAAATCCTTAGTGGGACTATTTAAATTCTGGCAGTAATTATTAATAAGACAAGTGAAAAGTTGTATTCAAGTGATCATAATTAGTACATTTTTTTGAGTTCCTGCTTTGAGTCCGTTGTTGAATTGGTTATTGTGGAAAAATCAAGGGTGGTATATGTTATTACATCTGCCTTCTAGGAATTTAACTTCCATTTAGTGAGGCAAAAGTAATCCATGTAAAACAGCATAACTCACCTTTTATGGGATATATTGTAAGAATACACTTTATTGGTCAACTGTTCTCACAGAAACGAACAGATCATATCAGTGCAAAAATAAGTGATTACTTGAATAAATGCATGATGATACAATAGAAAGAATCTTGAATTTGGAATCAAAAGACTAGCTATGTCAGATTCCTTTTATGCCCAAAATTATATTCTTTCAGCCTACATTTTTTCTCTCCAGTTATCGCTGTAGCAACCAGCTGGGCCAGGTGGACCCTGGTTGAACCTCACCTCTGCTGCATTGAGTATCTCTCACCACGCAGCTTCTCAGCTGCCTCCACGTTGGAGTATGGAAACCCACTCAACTATTCTGGTGGATGTGCAGGCATGAAAGGGTGAGAAACACTTAGATTGATAAGGAATGTGAGCTGGTGGATAAGTATTTCATTCTGTTGTCCCTTGAGTAGCCAATTCTGAGATGCATTGTCCAGACTCCTCAGAGGGTACCCAGTGGGATGAAACCCCAGTTGTTATCATGAGACAGCCGGATAAGGCATCCTTGAACTGGCTTTTCCTTCTTCTCTCTTTCACTATTACAAGTGCTTATTCCTAATTCCTAGTCTATACGTCAATTATCTGCATACAGACCTTTATCTCAGGCTCTGCTTTTATGAGGAAACATAGATTAAGACAACTTTGAATCAAGAGGCAGCCTCGATTGCTTGGGTTCAGGCTCAAGGTTTGTCAGTGACTAGCTGTATGACCTTAGGCAAATTAAGTCTTTGTGCCCTGGTTTTCACACTTGTAAACAGGGATAAAACTAGTACTACATTGTAAGGATTGTTGTGATGATTAAATATAAGTCCCTTAGCAGCAGCTGACTAATGGTGAGGCTGAAATGATTTCATTCATGCAAAGCATTATAATAATGCCAGGCACATTAGTGACTTAAAACAATGCACACTTGTTATCTTACAGTCTGGAGATCAAGGTGTCCAGAGGACTGTGTTCCTTCTAGAAGTTCTAGAGGAGAAGCCAGTTCCTTGCTCTTCCAGCTTCCAGAGGCTCCCCACCTCGGGGCCCCTTCCTCCCAACTCTTCTTCTGTTGTCATATCTCCTCTGAATCTGACTTTCCTGCATCCTTCTTACTGGGTTTACTAGGATAATCAAGGATAATCTCCCATCTCAAGATATTTAATCACATTCACAAAATCATTTTTTGCCATGTAAGGTGACATATTTACAGGTTTCAGGGATTAGAATGTGGATATCTTTGGGGAACAATTTTTCTGAAACCAAAGTACTCAAGAAACTTGGCTAGAAAAATTCCTCTGAGCCTCAGTTATATCATTTATTGCAATCAAAATGATTATAATCAGAATGACATGATATAGTAAGATTAAACGAGAACAGTCTGTGTTTATTATATAGATTTGTATCATTATAAAATCATACTTTAAAATTGGGCTTTCAATGCTGTCTTTTAATCCTTACACTGATTCATAAGTAGCTTTATTTTACCTGAGTCTGAGCCCTGGTCATTCTAAGAGATATGGAGTTTCCCAAACTCCCATGGTACTCAACACTACTCTTTACTGTATTTTAATCTGTTACTTTTCTTTCTCCCTTAGCTGATTGTCAGCTTCTTAAGGTGCTGTGTCCTATTTTTCTGTGAATGTTCTATGTGCCCATGGAACAGAATAATGCCTAGAACAAAGTAATGCTCACTAATTTCTGTTGAATGATGGCATAGCTGACTGATGTATGCATATATAAGAAAAGGCCAAGCACATAGAATATTTAAAGGATAGTTATTCAATCTGATATTGTTTAATCTATAACTGTTGAAAGGTTGAAACTGTTGAAAGTGTTGCTAAACAGCAGGGATACAGAAATCAATATTATATTACAATTGTTTTAAATATGTTGGTGGTAGTATTTTGGATTAATATGCTCAAGAAAGTATTTTAAGAAAAGTGTATATATCACAAATTAGCCTTAATTGCTGAGGGCAGAGCGCTTAAATTAAGTACAACCGAGTGTCAGCTTCTCCCACAGAAAGTAAGTACAGAACTGATGATCTCAGAATTCTTTTGAGTGAGGGTTGGAAAAACAAGCCCTTGGAACCCACTTATCTGGTAACATGCAGATGCAAGCAAACATCACTGCTGTACTCTTTATCTCTGCAGCAAAAATATGCAACTGTATAGTCAAATTAGATAGTGCTGTTGGCGGTCTGGAATTTTGCCTTGATCGCCTCAGGTGACATGAGGTTTTGATGTGCCCTGAAACTACATGCCAGAATGCTGGAAATTTCCAATCTTAATTTTGTAATGAAATTAGGTGTGAATGTGATGACTGATGTAATGTATGCAGTACTATCAGATTTATATTTGATATTAATATATTGCTTCTGAGTACAGTAGTGACTTTCCCAATTTTCCCTGTCCCTTGCCCTGTTAGAAGAAAGCCATCCCAACAGCATGATGTCAGGCCAAGGCTCTTTTTCCAGTTGCAGAAATGGCACTTGATGTAGGATACTGCAGTATTTTGTGTGGTACGCAAATTCAAATTCAAGCTTTAAATGTCTTTACATTATAGTGTTCTTCCTCAGTAGAATTGTGTTTATTATTTGGAAAGAGTTTTTATACAATTATTCAAGATTTTATATGCCCAGATTTGCAGAATAATTGAGGCTTTAAGATATGTTACTTAGGATTTAGGATAGCAAAACCAGTTTCACTAATATTGGTCTTCTGTGAAATTCATAGTTTCCAAAATTTAAAATTTACATGTGGGCCTCTATGATATTCAGAGTTTCCAAAATTTAAAATTTACATATGAGTGGCTGTCAGGGTTAATGTTATGTGTCTAATTGACTAGGCTACAGTATCCAGTTGTTTAGTCAAACACCAGTCCAGATGTTGCTTTGAAGATGTTTATTAAATGTGATTAACATTTACATCAGTAGACTGTATACAAATGAGTATACAGATATGGTAAAAATCGTGAAGAAGTTTGGAAAACACTGGCCTTTGAAATATCTTGAACTTTTTATTTATTTAAAAATTTCTACCTTTCAATTTAATATTTTGACTGAATAATGCATACAGGTTTTAAAATTTTAAAATGTATATAAAGAAAAACAATATGAGTTGGATATCAAGGAGTTAAATGTAATATCTGGCAATAAGATAACTTGGTAAGATACTACCTTAAAATATTATAAATTTACAGTATAGCTGTGGTAGAGGAATTAAATATTAGATTATTTTGTTTCAAAGCCATTCTTGTTGATTCTAGATGGAGGGGTAAATACCACACACATACATACACCTATACACACACAGACACACCCATCATTCATTCATTCATTCAGTTGTGTGTATAAATTTAGAGAGAATAGTTTTGTGAGTAATCGGAGTCTATTTTACTCACTTAGGTCCAGTAAGGGAAATATTTTCAAAAGAGGTGTTCTTTATTTTTAGATAACGGAGAATAACAGGCGAATAAACTAATTCAAGGCAAAGAATTCTTCAGTAGGAAGCTACAGACTTAGATCCCTTACTGCCAGTCAGCAGTGCCTTCCCAAATTGTGTTAGGAATTAAAGTAGAGTGCTTATGGATGTGTTAGAAAAATGTGGATGTGTTAAGAAAAATAATATAGTGTAACAGTTATGTGAGTGAATTTTGGAGCTAGGTTTGGATTCTTTATCTGTTACTTGACTCTATGACTATGGCAAGCTTATTTAACCTCCTCATCTATAAAATAGGGAGAAGTAACAGTAAGCAATTCTTAGAGGATCCTGAGGACTAAAGGAGCTGCTAGAATAGTGGCGAGCACATAGTAAGTGCTCAATAAAATAAAAAATAATGATTCTCCAGTCCTTTCATCTTCATACAGTTTTTAATACAAAATCAAAATTTTTAAAAAGGCTAGGAAGAGGTTATTTTTATTTTGTCTTAATATTTTTAAAATGTGTGGTTAAAGCCAGTAGTCCCCACATACTTTATGAAAGTCGTCATTGTGCTATGTTGACTAGAATGAGAAATGGAAATGTCACTAGCGTGTTGCATAAATCTGTCTCCATTAGCCCTTAAATCTGATTTTTTTGTGAACTGTTGAAATTTCTTAATTTCAATTTTGAGACCCTAATACATGTTATTGTTTTAAGTGCTTATGAAATGCAAAGTGTACACAGCTGCCACAAGGAAGACTGAAGTAAAAATGAAGGAGATTGACTACAGTTTTCAGAGTGCATTAGACCTCAGAGACACTAAAAATAAATCAGATGTGGAAAAATAGTCTGGGTGTTAATAAATACATTCTTTGGTATACTCAGCACACATATTCTGAACCTTCATTCATCCTTTCCTACTGTTGTCATAAACCCACGAACGGTATAGCTCTGCCATAAAGCCCTTTCTTGTAACATATTGGAGTCCGTGCAGCCTTTGAATGCATGTTCCACTTGATTCATTTTTATGGGAATTGCTGCATGCAAATAAGGATGAATAATGCATGTTCTGTTTTCATTTCTTGCTAGGGACCAGAATATCTTAATGTTATTACATCTTAATGTTATTACATCACACTTTAAATATATTTTTTGCATTGTGATGTCCAGTTATTGGTCAGACCATTTCACTTCATCCTTCTTCTTGACCATCTCTTGAATGGACCTAGTGTTTGTACCAGAATATCTTTCTTTGGCTGGATCATCTATGAATATATAATTCCTCATATAGGGCTTCCTGCCATCTGTTTCGCATTTTATTTCCCATGTATGCTTTCTTGTTTCATCATCTGTATTAGTTTGGAACTAATTCTTGAGTAAGAAGTAATGTTCTTTCCTGAATCTGTTCTGAATTGCCAGGGGTTTGGGTATTTGAAAAACCTCTTATGCAAAAAACAGTGAGCATTATGGGTATTAGTGAAAAGTGTACTACTTTGAATATTTTATGTTGTATTATCTTTCAGATTTGGGTACAACTCAGGTAGTGTTTACTAACCTGATCTAATTTGGAAATCAATGTCTCTTTAAGAATATACAGGAAAATTATATGACAGTATAACACTTGATGGCCATGACAAGTTCACAAAGAGAAATTTGGAAGTTACACATGAAGATTTCATAAAGTAGCATTGTATATAAATAAGCTGATAACCAAGGTTTTCCTTCAGCATTTCCTCTAAAAGAGAAGTATAGTGCATTGGTGGTATCTCCTTCTAAACAAAGAGGTACAGTAGAAAACTGGTAGCTTCTTCACCTTTGCCTGTGACATTTTGCATCAAGAAATAAGAGCAACCTACAGGGTATACTGGACATTCCAAGTCTATACTTCCTATTAAGTTATAGGTTAGCTAAAGTATGTATTGTACACATTTAGTTATGGAAATTTCCAGCTCAGTTTTCAGTCTCTTCAGCCTCAGGAGACTTTTGGGAAAATTGTAAAGAATGTCAGTAAGTTTAAGACTTGAAGCCTTGATGGATGCCTTGGCCTGTCTGAGCAAATTGGGAAATAATAGAAGCCAAGGACAGCGTGTCCTTTGTACTTACCAGAAGCACTGATGGCAACACGTTTTCAGGGTGAACGAGGCAGGAGCCAGGCATGAGCACATCCTTAGTCTTCTCTCTCTGAAAAGATGCCTTGGGCTTTTGAAAAGAAGACAACTCTTCCAAGGAATAATTTATTTAAAGTTTTATATCCTACTTTAAAAATGAAAATTAAGCATAACTTGCTGTCCAGGGGATTCTAAATTTTGCCTAAGTCTGATTGTAATAAAAAAATGTTCTTATTAGACTAGGTCAGGTTTTCCGGGACCTGAACCCAATCAGAATGTTCTACAATGTTTAAGACACCTGGATAAGAAAGAAACTTCAGCTGTTAGTTTGGGCTATTTATGAACCCCTGAACAGCAGATAGAGCTGCTGGAACGGGTACTTTGGACAACAATCTGATTACCCCATGCAGGCATAGCTTCTGAAATGAAAAATCATTGCATTTTAGGGTAGAAGCAGTTTAGAAATAAAAGGATTCAGCCACCTTGGTTTTCGTGAGCCATACTGTGGTGTCTTAAGTGCCATTTTTCCTAGTTAATTACGGGGACTTTAAAGAAAACACAAAATCATAAAGAACATGTATTACACCAAATGATTTGGTGTTATTCATGTAGTTTACTCATGAGTAGAAAAAACAAATATCTTTGTTCTGGTACTATATAAGAATGTCTCAGTAGCAGTAAAGTCATCAACTCCAAGAAAAGTTTAATCATTTCTCCATTTAGTTGAGTGGTTAGCCACACTACAGCCTATTTCTAGACACTTGACTGCTCTACTATTGGGAAACAATTTTTTTTTAAGAAGTTTTTTTTCTCCCTGGTGCTTATTTCACTAAGCTATTATATTAAACATTCCCTTTGTCATATCTATGCTGTCAGGTGATAGTAAAATAATAAAACTGCCTTGTGTAATTCAGCAAAAAAATGTAATCCATTTATGTTTGACTGAAGAGTCTTTAGAATAAATCAACAAGACAAGCTACATGTGTAATTATTTCAGGAAACAAAGTGGCCTTAAATACTGTTTTTTCCATTTATCTTCTTTCCTGTTCAATTTCAGTTGTTTCCAAGTTTCAAGAACTGGCAGGAGTAAACAGTTAAGTGCCTCCCTACAGGGTTATGGTCTTACTGGAACTCTCATGACTAGTGTGTATAGAAAGGTTCCCAACTAACTTATCTGTTGCTAATGGTTGTGACCCAGAGGAGTGTTATAACAAGATTTATATGTATATGTATATACACACATATTTTATATATATATACACACACACATTTTTCAGCTTTGCTGAAGATATTAATGGCACTTGTGATGTGATGAAGGGAGAATATACTATGTGCTGCTTTCCATAATGGCTGAGATAAATGACCATTACTCAGTCCTCAAATGCAAACCATCCCAATCTGAAAGCAGCTCTGCAGAAGAGGAATGTGCACCTAATTTTGGGGTAAAGAATTATGCAGAATGTGTCCAAGACACCTGCAGAAAATTAAAGACTTTACTTCTCTGTATGTGAAATTCTCATGAGGTAATTACCCTCAGTGTCAGACATAATACCGCTCCCATTAGACAGAACACATTGAGGGAAAATTGAATAGACTTTTTGTCGGGAGTGCTCCTACGGATTAATAGGGCTGTCTAAAGCAGTAATTGGAAGGTTTTCCCCCACTTTGCATGCAGCCATCCTCACTTGTGTCTTTCAGGTTTATTATTAGGCCATTGTCATTCTATTTACCATGGAGGCACAAGCTTCTTCATTGTTAACATCTCCTGCCAGCACCTTTGTTTCTTTGGAATGAGCTGCTGCCTTTAACCACTTCCCTTTTTGTGCTGGCCTTGCCTTGCCTCCCTTTATGTCTCTCCATGGTCACAGTGCCAAGAACTGGCAGGAAAGGGGCTCCTTTTCCATGCATCGCAAAGATGAAAGTGACTAAATAGGGCTTGATCAGCTAAAGCATCTCACTTTGTTCCAGGGCTCTTTCATCCTTCAGGGAACTTCCTCAGCAGGGAAGGAGCTGAGAGCTAATCTTTCTGTGTTTTGGCATCTGTAACACCAATATCCAGTTTATAGATCTATACAGCAAATGGTCTCTTTATTTGGGTTTTTAGGATGTCACTAATTATTGCATAAGATTTCTGAGCTAAAAGGAGATTCAGAAATCTGTCTCATATTATTTTCTCTGCTTCTTTAGCATATGGGGCCATGTTAATGGATTCATACTAAATTGCCACGAGTTGTATTTTATCAGTAACAATGTTCTGGTTTAGGTTAAACTAAAAGTGAACTTAAAAGTACTGGATGTGCAATCATATTTTTGCATATCAGAATGACTCATTCAGGTGTGAGGTGTGTGTGTGTGTGTGTGTGTGTGTGTGTGTGTGAGTTGTCAGGAGGAGAGAGGGGGTTGGGATGGGAAATGAGGAAGAAGAATATTTATGTGGGCTAATGATTTTGAGATTCTCCATTGTAGATATTGTCCTTGAAGCTAGAAACTTTACTTTATAAACTCTGCCTTTCAGTGCACCTTTGAACGCTTATGTATTCAGTGAGAAATACCAGAATGAAAAATTTTCTGCCAAGGACAAGGACCATTACAATTAATTGTGCTGAAATCAGTCGATAAGAACGAAGAGATACCACCTGTCCCTTCATTTTATTCCTGTCCATTCTTCTTTATTCCTATGGGTCAATTTTGTGACTAAGTAATACCATTTCGAACCGCTGTGAATGGATTTTGGGTTGAGTCTTTAAAAACAACTAGATGATTTAGAGGATTAGCACTGCAGAAATGTTAATTTTAATAATTTGTTTAAATGTAAAATATACTCCCTTTTCTATTTAGAAGAACTCAAAGAAATCAAATATTTGATTCTGGTCAATTCTCATTATCTTCTACTTGTGTGTTTCTTATGCTTCTTACTAGAATATAAAGTCCTTAAAGATAGATACTGTCTGATACCACTTTTGCATATCTCCTTTCTTAATACAGCAAACTTTCAATAAATACCTGTTAAATAGAAACCTTTAGGGTGAATATGATGGTTTTCACTAAATGACATATCAGCAGGTATGTGGATAGCATTTCTAATTTAGAGAGGGGTTTGCCTACTTTCATTTTTTTAAAAACATTTTTATCGGACTATAATTGCTTCACAATGGTGTGTTAGTTTCTGCTTTATAACAAAGTGAATCAGCCATACATATGCATATATCCCCATATCTCCTCCGTCTTGCGTCATCCTTCCACCCTCCCTATCCCACCCCTCTAGGTGGTCACAAAGCACGAAGCTATGTGGCTGCTTCCCACTAGCTATCTATTTTACATTTGGTAGTGTATATATATACATGCCACTCTCTCACTTTGTCCCAGCTTACCCTTACCCCTCCGCATGTCCTCAAGTCCATTCTCTACGTCTGCATCTTTATTCCTTTCCTGCCCCTAGGTTCTTCAGAACTTCTTTTTTTTTTATATTCCATATATATGTGTTAGCATACGGTATTTGTTTTTCTCTTTCTGAATTCCTTCACTCTGTATGACAGTCTCTAGGTCCATCCACCTCACTACAAATAACTCAATTTCGTTTCTTTTTATGGCAGAGTAATATTCCATTGTATATATGTGCCACATCTCCTTCATCCATTCATCTGTCGATGGACACTTAGGTTGCTTCCAAGTCCTGGCTATTGTAAATAGAGCTGCAATGAACATTTTGGTACATGACTCTTTTTGAATTATGGTTTTCTCAGGGTATATGCCCAGTAGTGGGATTGCTGGGTCGTATGGTAGTTCTATTTTTAGTTTGTTAAGGAACCTCCCTACTGTTCTCCATAGTGGCTGTATCAATTTACATGCCCACCAACAGTGCAAGAGGGTTCCGTTTTCTCCACACCCTCTCCATCATTTATTGTTTGTAGATTTTTTGATGATGGCCATTCTGACTGATGTGAGGTGATACCTCATTGTAGATTTGATTTCCATTTCTCTAATAATTCATGCTGTTGAGCATCCTTTCATGTGTTTGTTGACAATCTGTATATCTTCTTTGAAGAAATGTCTATTTAGGTCTTCTGCCCATTTTTTGATTGGGTTGTTTGCTTTTTGATATTGAGCTCTGCATGAGCTGCTTGTAAATTTTGGAGTTTAATCCTTTGTCAGTTGCTTCATTTGCAAATATATTCTCCCATTCTGATGGTTGTCTTTTAATCTTGTTTATGGTTTCCTTTCCTGTGCAGAACCTTTTAAGTTTCATTAGGTGCCATTTCTTTATTTTTGTTTTTATTTCCATTTCTCTAGGAGGTGGGTCAAAAAATATCCTGCTGTGATTTATTTCATAGAGTGTTCTGCCTATGTTTTCCTCTAAGAGGTGTCTGGCCTTACATTTAGGTCTTTAATCCATTTTGAGTTTATTTTTGTGTATGGTGTTAGGGAGTGTTCTAATTTCATTCTTTTAGGTGTAGCTGTCCACTATTCCCAGCGCCACTTATTGAAGAGCCTGTCTTTTCTCCATTGTATGTTCTTGCCTCCTCTATCAAAAATAAGGTGACCATATGTGTGTGGGTTTATCTCTAGGCTGTCTGTACTTTTCCATTGATCTATATTCCTGTCTTTGTGCCAGTAGCATGCTGTCTTGATTACTGTAGCTTTGTAGTATAGTCTGAAGTCTGGGAGCCTGATTCCTCCAGCTCCGTATTTCTTTCTCATGATCGCTTTGGCTATTTGGGGTCTTTTGTGTTTCCATAAAAATTGTGAAATTTTTTGTTCTAGTTGTGTGAAAAATGCCATTGGTAGTTTGATAGGGATTGCACTGAATCTGTAGATTGCTTTGGGTAGTCTAGTCATTTTCACAGTGTTGATTCTTCCAATCCAAGAACATGGTATATCTCGCCATCTGTTTGCTTTAATTTCTTTCGTCAGTGTCTTAAAGACTTCTGCATACAGGTCTTATGTCTCCTTAGGTAGGTTTATTTCTAGATATTTTATTCTTTTTGTTGCAATGGTAAATGGGAGTGTTTCCTTAATTTCTCTTTCAGATTTTTCATCATTAGTGTATAGGAATGCGAGAGATTTCTGTGCATTACTTTGTATCCTGCTACTTTACCAAATTCATTGATTAGCTCTAGTAGTTTTCTGGTAGCATCTTTAGGATTCTGTATGTATAGTATCATGTCATCTGCAAACAGTGACAGCTTTACTTCTTCTCTTCTGATTAGGATTCCTTTTACTTATTTTCCTTCTCTGATTGCTGTGGCTAAAAATTCCAAAACTATGTTTAATAATAGAGGTGAGAGTGGACAACCTTGTCTTGTTCCTGATCTCAGAGTAAATGGTTTCAGTTTTTCATCATTGAGAACGATGTTGGCTGTGGGTTTGTCATATATGGCCTTTATTATGTTGAGGTAAGTTCACTCTATGCCTACTTTCTGGAGGGTTTTTATCATAAATGGGTGTTGAATTTTGTTGAAAGTGTTTTCTGCATCTATTGAGATGATCATATGGTTTTTCTCCTTCAATTTGTTAATATGGTTTTTCACTTTGATTGATTTGTGTATATTGAAGAATCCTTGCATTCCTGGAATAAACTCCACTTGATCATGGTGTATGATCCTTTTAGTGTGCTGTTGGATTCTGTTTGCTAGTATTTTGTTGAGGATTTTGCATCTATGTTCATCAGTGATATTGTCCTGTAGTTTTCTTTTTTTGTGGTATCTTTTGTTTTGGTATCAGGGTGATGGTGGCCTCATAGAATGAGTTTGGGAGTGTTCCACCCTCTGCTATATTTTGGTGGAGTTTCAGAAGGATAGGTGTTAGCTCTTCTGTAAATGTTTGAGAGAATTCACCTGTGAAGCCGTCTGATCCTGGGCTTTTGTTTGTTGGAAGATTTTTAATCACAGTCTCAATTTCAGTGCTTGTGATTGGTCTGTTTATATTTTCTATTTCTTCCTGGTTCAGTCTTGGAAGGTTGTGCTTTTCTAAAAATTTGTCCATTTCTTCCAGGTTGTCCATTTTATTGGCGTATAGTCCCTTGTAATTATCTCTCATGATTCTTTGTAGTTCTGCAGTGTCAGTTGTTACTTCTACTTTTTCATTTCTAATTCTATTGATTTGAGTCTTCTCCCTTTTTTTCTTGATGAGTCTGGCTAATGGTTTATCAATTTTGTTTATCTTCTCAGAACCAGCTTTTAGTTTACTGATCTTTGCTATTGTTTCCTTCATTTCTTTTTCATTTATTTTTGATCTAATTTTTATGATTTCTTTCCTTCTGCTAACTTTGGGGTTTTTTGGTTCTTCTTTCTCTAATTGCCTTAGGTTTAAGATTAGGTTATTTATTTGAGATGTTTCTTGAGATAGAATTGTATTGCTATAAACTTCCCTCTTAGAACTGCTTTTGCTGTGTCCCATTGGTTTTGGGTCGTCGTGGTTTCATTGTCATTTGTTTCTAGGTAGTTTTGATTTCATCTTTAATTTCTTCAGTAATCTTTCGGGTATTTAGTAGTGTACTGTTTAGCCTCCACGTGTTTGTATTTTTTTCAGATTTTTTCCTGTAATTGATATCTAGTCTCATAGCATTGTGGTAGGAAAAAATACTTGATATGATATCAGTTTTCTTAAATTTACCGAGGCTTGATTTGTGACCCAAGATATGAGCTATCCTGGAGAATGTTCCATGAGCACTTGAGAAGAAAGTGTTTTCTGTTGTTTTTGGATGGAATGTCCTATAAATATCAATTAAGTCCATCTTGTTTAATGTATCATTTAAAGCTTGTGTTTCCTTATTTATTTTCATTTTCGATGATCTGTCCGTTGGTGAAAGTGGGGTGTTAATGTCCCCTACTATGATTGTGTTACTGTCGATTTCCCCTTTGATGGCTGTTAGCATTTGCCTTATGTATTAAGGTGCTCCTGTGTTGGGTGCATAAATATTTACAATTATTATATCTTCTTCTTGGATTGATTCCTTGATCTTTTTGTAGTGTCCTTCTTTGTTTCTTGTAATAGTCTTTGTTTTAAAGTCTATTACATCTGATATGAGAATTGCTACTCCAGATTTCTTTGGATTTCCATTTGCATGGAGTATCTTTTTCCACCCCCTCACTTTCAGTCTGTATGTGTCCCTAGGTCTGAAGTGGGTCTGTTGTAGACAGCATATGTACGGGTATGTTTTTTTATCCATTCAGCCAGTCTATGTCTTTTGGTTGGAGCATTTAATCCATTTACATTTAAGGTAGTTATCAATATGTATGTTCCTATTCCCATTTACTTAATTGTTTCGGGTTTGATATTGTAGGTCTTTTCCTTCTCTTATGTTTCCTGCGTAGAGAAGGTCCTTTAGCATTTGTTTTAAAGCTGGTTAGGTGGTGCTGAATTCTCTTAGCTTTTGCTTTTGTGTAAAGGTTTTAGTTTCTCTGTTAAATCTGAATGAGTTCCTTACTGGGTAGAGTAATCCTGGTTGTAGGATTTTCCCTTTCATCACTTTAAATATGTCCTGCTACTCCCTTCTGGCTTGCAGAGTTTCTGCTGAAAGATCAGCAGTTAACCTTATGGGGATTCCTTTGTATGTTATTTGTTGTTTTTCCCTTGCTGCATTTAATATTTTTTCTTTGTATTTAATTGTTGATAGTTTGATTAATATGTGTCTTGGCATGTTTCTCCTTGGATTTTTCCTGTATGGGACTCTCTGCGCTTCCTGGACTTTACTGTTTCCTTTCCCATTTTAGGGAATTTTTCAACTGTAATCGCTTCAAATATTTTCTCAGTACCTTTCTTTCTCTGTTCCTCTTCTGCGACCCTTATAATTCAAATGTTGGTGCATTTAATGTTGTCCTAGAGGTCTCTAAGAATGTCCTCAATTCTTTTCATTCTGTTTTCTTTTTTCTTCTCTGCAGTAGTTATTTCCCCTATTTTATCTTCCATGTCACTTATATGTTTTTCTTCCTTAGTTATTCTGCTATTGATTCCTTCTAGAGAAGTTTGAATTTCATTTGTTGTGTTGTTCATCATTGTTTGTTTGCTCTTTAGTTCTTCTAGTTCCTTGTTAAATGTTTCTTATATTTTCTCCATTCTATTTCCAAGATTTTAGATCATCTTTACTATCATTATTCTGCATTCTTTTTCAGGTAGACTGCCTATTTCCTCTTCATGTGTTAGGTCTGGTGGGTTTTTACCTTGCTCCTTCATCTGTTGTATTTCTCTGTCTTCTCATTTTGCTTCACTTACTGTGTTTGGAGTCTCCTTTTCGCAGGCTGCATGTTTGTAGTTCCCGTTGTTTTTGTTGTCTGCCTCCAGTGGGTAAGGTTGGTTCAGCGGGTTGTGTAGGCTTCCTGGTGGAGGGGACTGGTGCCTGTGTTCTGGTGGATGAGGCTGGAACTTGTCTTTCTGGTGGGCAGGACCACATCCAATGTTGTGTTTTGGGGGTGTTGTGACCTTATTATGATTTTAGGTAGCCTCACTGCTAATGCGTGGGGCTGTGTTCCTGTCTTGCTAGTTGTTTGGCATAGGGTGTCCAGCACTGTAGCTTGCTGGTCACTGAGTGGAGCTGTGTATTATCATTGAGATGGACATCTCTGGGAGAGCTTTTGCTCTTTGATATTATGTGGAGCTGGGAGTTCTCTGGTGGACCAGTATCCTGAACTCGGCTCTCCCACCTCAGAGACAGAGGCCTGACACCCAGCTGGAGCACCAAGACCCTGTCAGCCACACAGCTCAGAAGAAAAGGGAGAAAGAAAGAAGGAATGAAAAGAAAGAAAGAAAGAAAGAAAGAAAGGGAAAGAAAGGAAGGAAGGAAGGAAGATGGAAAGGAGGAGAGAAAGGAAGGAAGGAAGGAAGAAAAGAAAGTTATTAAAATAAAAGAATTTTTTAAAGTATTAAAAATCAAAAATGTTAAAAAGTAATTTAAAAAAAGAAAGAAAGAAGAGAGTGACTAAACCAAAAAACAAATCCATCAGTGATAACAAGTGCTAACTATACTAAAAAAATGCCAGAAAAAAAAAAACCCTAAAATGATAGACAAAACCCTAGGACAAATGGTAAAAGCAAAGCTATACAGAAAGAATCACACAAAGTCCACCACCTCTATTTTGGGATGATTCATTGTCTATTCAGGTATTCCAGAGATGCAGGTACATCAAGTTGATTGTGGAGATTTAATCCACTGTTCCTGAGATTGCTGGGAGATATTTCCCTTTCTCTTCTTTGTTCCCACAGCTCCTGGGGTTCTTGGCCCCGCCTCTGCGTGTAGGTTGCCTGAGGGCATCTTTTCTTCTCTCAGACAGGAGGTGATTAAAGTAGCATCTCATTAGCGGGCTCTGGCTCACTCAGGCCAGGGGGAGGGAGGGGTATGGAATGCAGGGTGAGCCTGCGGCGGCAGAGGCCAACATGACATTGCATCAGGCTGAGGTGCACCATGTGTTCTCCCAGGGAAGTTGTTGCTGGATCACAGGACCCTGGCAGTGGTGGGCTGCACAGGTTCCCGGGAGGGGAGGTGTGGATAGTGACCTGTGCTTGCACACAGGCTTCTTGGTGGCGGCAGAAGCAGCAGCCTTAGCGTCTCCTGCCCATCTCTGGGGTCCATGCTGATAGCCTCGGCTTGCGTCCTCTCTGGAGCTGATTTAGATGGTACTCTGAATCACCTCTCCTCGCGCACCCCGAAACAATGGTCTCTTGCCTCTTTGGCAGTTCCAGACTTTTTTCCAGACTCCCTCCTGGCTAGCTGTGGCACACTAGCCCCCTTCAGACTGTGTTCACACAGCCAACCCCAGTCCTCTCCCTGGGATCTGAGCTCTGAAGCCAGAGGCTCAGCTTCCAGCCCCCACCCGCCCCAGCCGGTGGGCAGAGAAGCCTCTCAGGCTGGTGAGTGCTGGTCGGCACTGATTCTCTGTGTGGGAATCTCTCTGCTTTGCCCTCTGCACCCCTGTTGCTGCGCTCTCCTCTGTGGCTCCGAAGCTTCTCCCCCCCATCTCTGCCACTGAAGGGGCTTCCTAGTGTGTGGAAACCTTTCCTCCTTCATGGCTCCCTCCCACTGGCGCAGGTCCCATCCCCATTCTTTGTCTCTGTTTTTTCTTTTTTCTTTTGCCCTACCCAGGTACGTGGGGAGTTTCTTGCCTTTTGGGAGGTCTGAGGTCTTCTGCCAGCATTCAGCAGGTGTTCTATAGGAGTTGTTCCACGTGTAGATGTATTTCTGATGTATCTGTGGGGAGGAAGGTGATCTCCGCATCTTACTCCTCTGCTATCTTGAAGGTCTCTCACCTACTTTCACTTTTAAACCAAACAATTTTTTTTCTGCTACTAAGGGTAAAGAATAAAATAAAAATAATGACCAAGAAAAATTTTCATTTTAAATATTGATCTTGCAAGAATTCCTTTTAAAGTTTAGTAAAATGATCAATCCTTAGTCTGTAATACTGTCCTTGTAGCTAATTTCATATATGTAATTACATATGAAATATAGGAATATATATGAAATATATATAAACTTAATTTTTTTCAATTTTTTTTTATTGAAGTACAGTTGATTTCCTATAATTAATCATACATAATATTTATTGGATATTTTCTATGTGTTAGGTACTGTGCTAAGTGATTTGTATATGAGATAGTTAATAATATTGTTATCCTCATTTCACGGATGGAAAAATTATACTAAAAGCAAATGGTCACTTGTATTCTTGTGAAATAATGAGTATACACAGAAAACATACCTTGTCGGAGCAACAGGAAACCACTGTATGTACAACGTATATACAGAGTACCATGACTTACATACACAGTTAAAAGATTAATGATCTAAATCACCAGAAAGACTTAATAAGGGCAGATACTATGCAATCTATTGAAATATTTCAATCTAAATTATCTTTAATTCAATATTTAAATGAATAAACTTCAATTTTCTAAAAATCCTCTTGTCTATAGTCTGTGCTGCTAGCCACATGTAACTCTTGAACAGTTGAAAAGTAGGTAGTACAACTGAGAAAATCAACTTTTAATTTTATATCATCTTGATTAATATAATTTAAATTTTAAAACTGAAAACTGTCTTTCTAAAACAATATCTCACTTTAACCTTTGTGTAGCATAAGATAGTATTGTACTTCACACACTGGGAAATTACATTGTTAAACATATTGTACATAAACACATATAAACTTTTATATATATGAAATATATTTATATGTTTTCTCATCTATATAAAGTTTATATATGTATTCTGTACAGTTATGCTGTAGTTAAAGAGAGCCAAACATGGACATTTAAACTTATAAGACTGATACACCTTTGTTGTAATCAGAGGATTCAACATAAGCAGTTCTTGCTATGCATTTAAATATAAATAAATATTTTAAATTTAGAAGTATAAAGTGCATAATACAGTGCCTCGTGCTTAGTAGGTGCTCAGTAAAAATGGTAGCTGCTATCACTATTCTTGTTATTATTTTTAGGCACATGTGGTCTAATGGATCCAACACTGGACTTTAACTTACGTTTAGAATATGTCCTGACTCAATCCTATACTCCCTGTGTGAACTTGGGCCAATATTTTACTTCTAAAATTAAATTTTTCCACATCTTGTGCTGGTGAAATTATTTGATAAATTATAAAATTATATATAATTGGAGAGTATTATTATTATTTTGACAGTGTTATTTTCTGGCCTATTTCAAGGCCGACGTCTATAGTATAACCCAGCTACATATGAATCACGTTTACCTGCTTATCTATCCATCCGAATATTCTTCTGATCTGTGGCTAACAGATTTTTAGCAGAATGTACCACTGTGTATTGTGTGAGATATCAGTTATAAAGTTTATGGAACTGAGATTTTCAAAATAGCTGTTTCAAATAAAGGCCTATTCATCGAAGCACCTATATTTTTGAAATTTGGCCCTGCCAACTGAATGCTGGTAGATGATCCAGACTGACAGCTCTGTGAGGTAAAACTCCCTCTTTCTTTTACCGGACATACTACGTTTACCAGGTGGCCTTGGCCAGGAGCCTCTGTGCCAACCTGGGTAGGGCCACCGCAGGCCGTGAATGGGCTGTTCAGTCTCCAGACCTCCTTGCTTTCTACCCACTCCCACCCCCAGCTGATTTGAAGCAAAAGCCTAATTAGTGGTGGTGACACCTGTCCACCAAAGAATGATGGAAGACCGTCAGCTCAAGTCTCAAAGATCACTGAATATCTAGTAGGTTGTGAAAATATTTGATCGTGACTCATTCACCACTTGGACTAGGTTCAAAGTGGGGAAACTCATTACTGGTTCCTTCAAATGTTCAGCTACCTCCTCTGAATAAAATACATAATACCACCTAAGTATAACATTTATACCCTCTGGGATTTTGGCTCTTTTGCAGGTTGATTATTGTGCACAGCCACATAAGTAAGTACTCTTTTATTATGGCACATCTCTTTGTATGTGTTTGTTACATGAGGTTAGTAAAGAGATGAGCAAATTTTAAAGTATATTCATGTTGAAATATTATTTTCCTTCTGCCTATGTTTGTTACACTAATGAAACATGACTTGTGAAAACAGAGGGTAAACTTTTTCTTTCATGAACAATTACAAAGCGAAGCTAGAAATTTTCCTCTGCTTTTTTCCCTAGAAAAATAGCCATTTTATCTTTATCTGTGTATCCATTTTGAATCTTTAATTCGTTATATTTTTGGAGGTGACATAAATGCAGTGACACACTGAAAACATTGTGCTGATTTTCTTTAGCACTGTGTTCAATATTTTAGGATCCCCCTTTATCCCCCCTACTTTAACTTGTTCAGAGGTTTTTTTTTAGTAATGTTTTCCCCTCATGACCAATTTTTGTTAGACTATTTAACTTTTTTCCTAGCTCAGTACAACGTACCCTCTCTTAAATTGAGGGATTAAGAGAAATCAATCTCTAAATTTTCAAACAGGCAGATAAAATCTATTGGTTAAATTTTTCTCATCAAATATTCCATATCTTTTAAGGCATATGACGTTTCCTTGAAAATATTCAGAAAATACATTATACAAAAGACTATATAAATTCATATGTAGTGGAAAGTATAAAAATTAAAATAACACCCATGTATCCGTCATCTAACTTAAGAAATAAAACATATGCCAGTGTTATCCCTCCCAGATCACATTCTTTTCCCTTTCTGTATTTTGTGTCTAACTACATGTATATGCCATAACAGTATGTTCAGTTTACTGGTTTGAACTTTACGAAAATGGAATTGTATGATGTGCATATTCCATGCCTTATATCTTTTGTTCAACTGATTATTCTAGATTCACTTTCATTGCTATGTATGTTACTATACTATATCATTCATTGTCCTTGCTGAAAAGAATGTCAATATATGACTATACCACAATTTATTTCTCCACTCCACGTGGCTCACATAACCACATAACAACAATAGCTTAACGTGTTTGTTGAGCATTTGTTTTGGTAAACATTTGTAATTGTTGTTAGGAACAATGCTGCTATGCATGTTCTTATACAAGTCTTCCAGTACATAGATGTAAGATTTTCTCTTAGGAGTAGAATTACAGAATTGCTACATATACATGTCCTCAACTTTAAATGCCAAATATTTTAAACACACACCAGCAGTGGCTAAGTGGACAAGTCTTGTTGTTCCACATTTTTGCTAAAATTGACATTGACTCGATTTAAAATTTTTACCTGAAATTCTACCGTGTGGTTTTAAATTATGTTTCCTGATTACTAACAAGGATGAACATGTTTTCCTGTTTATGATCCATTTGTTTCCTCTTTCATAAAATGCTTGTTTATGTCTATTGCAAGTTTTATTTGGGTTGTCTTTTTCCTTTTGATTAATAAGAACTTTTACATATCCTGAATACTAATCCTTGTTCACAGGTGCTGCACATGTTTTCTTCCAGGCAACAGCTTATCTCTTTATTCTCTTCATGGTGTATTTTAAAGGACAGAAGTTCTTCATTTTAATGTAACTGAACTTATTATTTTCTGTATGACTCTATGTTTTGTATCTTATTAGTGGATCTTTTCCTACTCCAAGCTCATTAAGGTACTATCCTAATTGTCGAATTAAAGGTTTATAGATTTTTATTTTACAAAAGTAAACTACTTATATCTGGAGTTTATAATTTGTGTAGAGTGTGAGGTAAGGATCCTGTGCTTTTCTTTTTTTTTTCAAATGAATAACAACTCTCCCAGCTTCTTTATTTAACAGTCAGTCCTTTCCGCACCAGTCTGCAGTGTCAGCTGAGTTAGAAGTTATTTATATATAGTGGGTTTATTTCTATTCTATCTCTATTCACTCATATTCTTTATCTATCTTTATACCTATATCTGTGGTATTTACGAGTCTCAATATTTGGCAAGGCAAGTCATCCCACTTTTTGAAAACTTTTTATATTTTTAGGCATGTTTTTGTTTCTAAGCCTTTATAATGCTATATGGATTTTAGAATTAGCTTGTTATAGTCTATTAAAAAGTTCTATTTGGTTTTTGACTGGAATTTCATTAATCTATAGCTCAGTTTGGGAGAATTTGCATCTTAACAATTCTTGGTATCCCTACTAAAAGACATGATATGCCTTTCCAAATAGAGAGGATTTAAAAAAATATCTTTCAGTGAGGATTTACATTTTTCTTCACACACATTTGGCAGACTTTTTGTTAGATTTACTCTTTTATGTTCCTTTTTGTGGTTTAAAGCTATCTTTATATATATTTTTAAATTGGCACATATTATAAACAGTCCAAAAGTGCACAAAACATAAAATTCAGCTTAATTCTTTGAAATGCATGAAGAAATAATTAAGAGAGAATGAAGAAATAATTAAGTGTTAATATTTATCTGGGAAAATTAGGAGGGCAGTTACACATTTAACAAGATCAAGCATACAGCAAAAAAGAGCAGCTGTAATAAAGGGAGAAAGGTTTGGGGATTTAGTGCTTCCACAATCACTATTTTATCTTGGTCATTCCTGACCTCCTTTTCAAAATAGCAATTCAGCTAAATCCTCACTTTTAAAAGAAACTTTGTTAAGAATAGGCATTGTTTGATTTTGATTATGAGCTATCTATTTTTCCTGCAATAATATTCATATAAAATTTCCACCTGTATCATGCTGGGCATTCACCACCTCTGCTTCTATCTACCTCTGATTGATAATAACCAGTACTGAGGCAACTGTAAATATCCTCTAGATCAGTGGTAAGCAAACTTTATCTGTAAAAGGCCAGATAGTGAATGTTCTTAGCTTTGTGGGCCCTAGGGTCCCTTTGCAACTACTCAACTCTTGACTTTGTACTGGGAAAGCAGTCATAGATGCTATGTAAATAAGTGGGCATGGCTGTGTAACAATAAAAGTATGTTTACAAAAACTAGCTGAGGGATATGTTAACCCATGGGCCATAGTTTTGCAACCCCATCTCTAGAGGAAATATTGAAGGGAGGGGGAAAGTCTATGAGAGTAAGACTAGATTAGGGCTCAGCTCTATATTTAAGCATTTTTCTCGTTTTATAAAGAAGAGGTGAAAATGAGCAGCAGAGAGCCTATACTAGTGAGAAGAGGAGGACGGCAACTGTGCCTTCAGTCTATTCTGCACTGGCAAGCGATTTCACTGAACACGTTCCTTTGCATTTCCAACCTCAATGGTGACGCCTTCGACTTTCAGTTTGAAAAGCAACGGGTTTAGAAAAATAGTTTCTCTGGAATAATGGTTTCAATATTTATTTTACATGAGCAAGATATGTTTGAGATAAATTTGGGCTACTTCCAAGGTAGCTCTAGGGACTTCTGTGGTATATCTGTAAGTGTTTACAAGGCAGAGTTTGCAGATTACTCTTAAACCAGGAATAGTTTGGTAACTGAATGCTTCCTCATTGAAAGGGCAGTGGATTTCTCCAAGAAAAAACAAGCACACTAAGAACAGTCTGACCACTTCAACAGAATTTAATAAGTTCCAGGATATATGGCAAGTGTGGATATGGCAAAGAAAGCAGCCGTTTTTCTGCCATATGCTTCCACCCATGTGCTATATGTGTATGTCTCAATAATGTGCCATCAGCACTATAATCTAGTTTGGGAAAGAAATGTCAATAAGAAAACTTAAGCTAAATTCATATTTTATGCTGCAACATATTTTCGAAAAACTCTATGCCATGGTTTCTCTTCATGCAACAAGAATTAACCTATTTCATTCAAGTTTTATGTTTGGCAACGTACTGGGACATTTTTCCAGCATTGTTATACCCTACCCATTTGGGTTACATGACAGCCTATATAAGAAACTGGTCCCTTTCAAAAAAGTGCTTCACAAGTCTTCAGGGGAACATCATGGGAAACTGGGAGTTGTGTAGACTCAAGACTTTAAAACAGTGAGACAAAAATCAGAATAACTTTTTTTATATTAAGACTTTATTTTTTAGGGCAGTTTAAGGTTCAAGAACAGTGGCTTTTAAAATTTTAGGGTCATGAGGTGAGCTTGTGTAGATGCTTGGGATTTGGCTCTAGAAATTATGATTGCGTAAATATGAAGAGGTGCCCAAGAATCTCCTTTTATTCATCATTGTAGATAATTCTGAAGTAGTTGGTCCAGAGACTTCACTTTGGGAACACTGCTCTTAAAGTTTACTTCTTTTTGTGTCTCATGGGTCTGTAGCAAATAGCTCATTGGGATAGAAATTGTATTTCACCTTTGGGTTGCCTCCAAAGTGTTCTCTGGTGTATGAAAAATTTTATGATTTGAATTGTACACTTCATTCAGCAAGACCCTACTGGCTCACACATTCAACAATAATACCATGGAAGCTACAATAAAGAGGCAGATGCTTGGATCCTGCTGTTCATGGGATAGAAATGATTGTATTTAGCAGCAAAATCCAGAGAGACTGGATGAAACCTAATCAGTCAAGTCAGTTTCCAGAAATATAATCCATTCCTAAGAATGACGAACAATACTATGCAACTCATTAAAATCATTACATCAGTCAAGCATTTAAAGAAGAGATTTTTATGTTTCTGCCTTGTTTTATATATAGTCAGACCGCTTAATCCTATAATTCTCTCCTCTGACTGCCAAGACAACACACTAAGAATGAATTGAAATGACATTTCATGAGCTTTACCCTTGAAATGATTAAGCATATTTGGTGATAAAAGCTGAATTATTAATAAACAAATCGTCTGGAGACATACACTATTGTTTTGTGGTTGAAGAGCTGGAGTTATTTCCCCTAAAAGCTCCCTTTTATTCTTTGAGTAACTGTTCAGTATACATTTGTACTGAATATGTAGCTCATCAAGTTGTAGTTTCAGATGACTTTCTTCCTTCTCCCTCCTACTCCCCCTCTTCTCTTTCTCTCCCTCTTTCCTCTTTCTCACCTTTTCTTCTTTAAAATGTACACACTTAAGGAACAGCTTTATTAGCTTTTATAATGACATGGGCTAGTGAAGTTTTTTCCTTTAATTTTGATACTCTTATTGATTAACATAATTTTGAGCCACTATTTTAATTTCTTAATGACTATTTTGTCTACTTTTATCAAGAGCAAGATGATACTGGCTCTACACCTAAAGGTACATAAGCAATTAAAATAATATAGAAATCTTAGCTTATTCTAAAGTACTAACAGGTAAGTGCAAACATTCCTGTCTTTTATAAGAGATTATATTAAGTTAAACTCACGTGTCTTAAAGTTGAATTGTATAGGTTTGTTTAAATCACCACTCTATTCCTGAGGAGGAATATAGCATGTGCCAGAGAAGAAGCCCCTTTCCGGAGTTTTATGTTAACTTTAATGGCGCCTGACCCTCTGGTGAATAACTGCTCGTAAAATAAGTTGTTGACACTAGTGAAGAGAGTACACTCTTTCATGGCTCTGGCAAGCTCCATAACTTACATCTGATCTATCTTAAAACTGCGTCTCTGTTACACTGTCACAACATTGGTCACTTATTATTATTTTTATCTCCTTAACAGCATGTAGAAAATATTTAATTGCGCAGCATGCTATAAAGGATACAGTAATTTCATTTTGGCAGCACAGGCGTAGTTTGTGCAAATGTAGATGCAAACCATAAGAACATGTGTCAATTACTGTTTGTTAATAAGAACCTCAGCCCTTGCTGATGCTCTCAGGAGACCAACACATGCTATCCTCAGAACCTGCTTTGTGGCTCCTACCTCCCTCCTGTAGGTTTTGATGTACAGCCTAACTATGACTTTGAAGTTCTTCTAGTAATTTGTTGTCAAAGAGATACCAGGAGGAAGATAATGTTTAGATGAAGAAAACTGAGCTTGCAGAGAAACAGCTGAATATTGTTGGAGTCACCTTATTGGAATTGTATTGACTTAATGAATTAACATTAACCTCCAGGTAGAGCAAAGGGTAGTAGGCTAGGAACCAGAGACCTGGCAGTGTCACTGAATGACCAGGGCAAGTCATTTAATCTCTCTGAACTTTATTTTTCCTGTCTGTAACTTGAAATAATAAAATGGATTTTTGTTCAATAAAATGAGATAATCTGCCTTATGGTGTATTGTGAAGTATAAGGTGCTACATAATGTGTGGAGTTACTGCTCTTGGTGTTGAATTTATATCTGTTAGATTAAGGATATGTGAATTGGAAACATTAGTCTAAGAATTGACTGGTTTCCAATGAGTGAATGGTGTACTAGTATATTTTCAGCAAAAATCTTTTTGTCCTATTGGCCTCTAGAAGGTAATTTTGGCACAATCTTTTTCTTACCATAGAATACCCAGCAGTATGTTAATGTGAATACTTTATGATCAGATGGGTTATGACTAGAATATTCTTTTCTCTGTATCAACCAAGTCATAACAGTGGAAAAACCCATCAGTTTCATTTGATTTTTATGATCCTGTTTCTTTGTCCCTCACATCACATCCCCAGAAAATGTTTGTTCGTCTGGTTGGTTGAAATAATAGCCACATTCAGCTATCAGAGCTTCTGAAGTATCAAGGATAAAGTGCGCTCAATGGCCTTGTAAACAGTGATTAAAACCCTAATTAGTTCATAGAACCTTAACAAGAGATGATAAAACTATGAACTTCTCTTCCTTTCTTAGCCTGTTCCAGGTGAAAAATGAGTAGTTCAGAATTTGAGAGGTAGGGGAGAGAAGAAAGGTGTATGTACTTTGAAAAAGCTCCCCTGATATCAGGGTGGTGCTCTTATTAAGTCATTTTCCCCTCTCCTTTTTATTGTTCCTCTGTTCTGTGGCTATATTTCTATTTCAAAAAGTTTATTAATAATAAGTTTTTATCATAGATAATGATATTCTCTCCAGTGAGAAACAAATGAGAAATATGATAAGTATATAAGAAACTGAAAATTGTTGCAACCTTGGTTTAGTGCACAGATTAAGCAGTAAATAAGTTCCTTCTATTAAACTATATTTGTAGCTTTAATTTTGCTGGGATGAGGTCAAAGATGAGAAATGTTAATGCCTGTGTTATTAAAAACAGAGTATTAAGGAAGAGACACAAGGAATGTGGATTTTGGCAGGATATTGTATATGACAGTTTCAGAATCTATGAAATCCCGATGTGCCTTTTTTAATTTCCTTCCGTCCCCACACACTTGCAGTCAAAAAGCAAGTGGTGTATAAAGCAGAGAATTCACTGGGTACCGGGAGGGTTGTGTGGGCTTAGTTTTGTGATTGTGAGTTTTAGGAAAGAGCTTCCGGAACTAGAAGTGTAAAAATGAAAGAAGAAAAAATGGTAGCACTATGGGGAAGGACCAGAGGTTTTTCATTCCTGTTCATCCCATGTCATCACTTGGACCACCATATACCCATGCCAATTTCAATGAACAGGTATATGTCAAACGTGGTTACTGACAAGGGTTGGGAGTTTAGCACCATGATGTTGAAAGCAAGATTTGTTGCTGAGACACTGATCTGGGAGCTACTAGGGCAGGGACACTTTCTGAATCCCCATAACCATGGATGTATGGATGGGTGTTTTATAAAATGGGATTTTTTTCAGAGAATTCTCAGTTTCTGTATTCATTCTATAGATATGATGTTTGCTTTGTTGTTTATATTCATTGAACCTCTTTGTATACTATGATTTGAAACAAGAGGACAGTGTTGGCTATCAGTAAATTATGTGTTCCGGATGTCTTGTTTTAAGACCAATATGAACTGAATTGAGATAAACTAAGGGAGTGATCAGGCCTCTCATGTCTTATTGCACAATTCTATAGGAAGGATCTAAGTAATTAATTGTATTTCCTTTTGTTTCAAATCACGTAAAAGTGACTTAAAAAGTTATGTAAAATAGAGCAAATTAGAATATACTAAAAATATTTACAAAAGAAAAAAGTAAAACCACTGTAGGGAGAGGGAGAGGTAGTGGACACAGGACCGAAATGCTTATGTCAAAAGTTACTCAGTTGCTTTGAGTGAGTGCTAAATATGGTTCTAAAATTTCTAGTAGCCAATAAGAAAAAATCATTACTCAATTTCAAGTGTCTGTTAAAGCAGAAAAATCCCTCAGGAGAATTGCTATGTTAGACTTATAATACAGCAGCAATACCAGCTTGCTTGCTGTTTTGTGGTTTATTTTTTTTTTTGCGGTTCGCGGGCCTCTCACTGTAGTGGCCTCTCCCGTTGCGGGGCACGGGCTCCGGACGCGCAGGCTCAGCGGCCATGGCTTACGGGCCTAGCCGCTCCGCGGCGTGTGGGATCCTCCCGGACCGGGGCACAAACCCGTGTCCCCGGCATCGGCAGGCGAACTCTCAACCACTGCGCCACCAGGGAAGCCCCCAGCTTGCTTACTTTAAAAAAGTAAAATACAGTATGTTATAGAACTCTGGTCTTCAAAATAATCTAATTTTTTTTTAATCTAATTTTTTATAACTTGGAAATCTCTAAATTCACTATGCGAGGCTATGATGCCAAGACAGTAGAGTGGCAGACTCCAAATCAGAAACCCAGAATCTCATCCACGTGTTAATTCTGGGCTTTCTTATCATCATTTGTTAATAATGAATACCTGTGTTGTATTCTGAGGTGATAAAACTAAAAATTAATTAACATTCAAGTTTAAAGAAATTGGTTATAGTCATCCAGTGAAGCCTCCTAATACTTTATAATCTCATCTAACCTGGGGTGATATGCAATTGTTTTTTTTTTTTTAACACATTCAGTATTCTTCACCTGGACAGCTTTTTTTCTGCCTGATATTCCATACATTCATTTATGACTCTTTGCAATGAAGGGCTGCATGACATCTGTTTCAAATCACATTTTCCCTAATTCTTATGTATGCCCTCTTGTTCCATCATCTGCATTAAAATTCACAAGGAGACATGATCTATTCCACACCAGATTTCATCTTCTGTACTGCAGATCTATAAAACCTATCTTTACTGCCTTGTTTCACAGGTCTCTTCTGTAAGCATTTGTCTTCTTGGCATTTCTTTCTTTCACCTTTGACCAGAAATCAGGCATAGTTTTGGGTCCTTTTTTTGGCATGTCAATGACTAAAGCATCTTTCTGTAAAGGAGAAGAGCTAATCAAGTTGGCAATCCAAGAGAGGTCTGTGTATTCTCACTTCTCAGATTTGCAGCACCTTCTCATCGTTCTCTCAGTGCCTTTTCTTATTTCTGTGGAGTTTTAAAAATTATTTCCCTGCACCGTGAAGACATCTGGACATTCTGAATACGTGTCTGGTTGTACGTTGTATATGTGTTTTCCTTTAAAAAAAGGCAAATTCCAAGCCTTTTGCTGTGTTCATTCTTATAGGATTGGTAAAACTCTTACTTTGAATGGAGTCATTTTTTCCCAGCAAGGTAAACTTTTAGAAATTTTGTTGGAAACATCTGTGTGACATCTCTTCTGTCTCGGAAAGCAGCCTGCTTGTTCAGTGCTGAGGGATTCGTTTAATTAAAATGGACAGGAGCCTGCTTTGAATAGCCAAATGGTGCACCTCTGAATTCTCTAGTCTTCTCATAAGAACTCTGGTCCTTGCAGCACATCATTGAGGGATAGAAGATCGAGTTTTACACTTTCAGGGAATATCCTGCTATTTAGATGAGTGGGTTTTGAGATAATAACATAATGAGCAACTTTGTGATTTCTATACCCTATTAAGGCTAGTAGACTATTAAATGTACTTAAATAATTTGCTTAGCACCTACTATTTCTAGCCAGTATACCTATATTATTTACATCTTCTACTTATAGAAATGATGAATAGTATATTGTTCATGCCTCTGAGTTCACAATCTAATAAGAGAGCTTATTGACCAATTGGAAAACATGAGCTGATTGTTTTAATGTTGATCTTTAGAAAGAGCTTTAGTGTGCAATGGAGGAAAACTATTCAACTATCTACACATAATAATCTTTTACTTCTTTTAATTTTGTTTTCAAATTCTGTGGTTTGAAACATGCTTTGTGGGGGAGGATCACCAAATGTTCTGCAATATCTTTGTTCTTTCCATTTGTTCAGACATCTAAAAATTCCTTTGCATTTGTAGACCCAGTGATTTCTAATTCTTGGACTTAATCCTATTGCAAGTGGGTGGACAGATCAAAAATATTTTGTTTTGGTTTTTCACATTATCTCCAGTTACTGTAGTTACCTAGCAACAATTTTCTGTGTTCCTGACTGGTTATTGGCATAACCTGTAACTGGCATACCAGTTAATGGCAAATTATTATTTGGAATGCCCTCCGGATTGACTGGAGCCTCAAACTATGACCTTTGAGGTTGGAAGATGTTTTATATTAGGTTTTTATGCTAGTTAGGAATCATACTATTAGTTATACATTTAGCCATCTTTCTTGGTCCACTCCTGTATTTTACTACTAAACATTTTTAAGAAGAATGTGATTAGAATTTATACCTAATTTCTAATATGTAATTGTTCCTTTAATATGTTCTCTAAATCTCTACATATAGTTGTGTTCATCTTGCTAACTGATAGGAAATATCAGGACTATAAGAAATCATGTAAGTGATAATTGGTGGAGTACTGAGATAACATCAGTATTGAACAGGAGTTGAAAAACTACAGCCTCTGAGTCAAATCTCTTCCACCACCAATTTTTGTAAATAAAGATTTTTGTGATGCAGCCTTACCCATTTGTTTACCTATTGTCTATGACAGATTTTGTACTGTGAAGGCAGAGCCTAGTAGTTGCAACAATCACCATATGGTATGCAAAGCCTAAAATATTAGCATCTGGTCTTTACAGAAAGTTTGTTGATCCCTGGTCTTGAGGATCACTCAATTTATTGTTGTGTAGCTGCCCAATGCCATGGTGAAGCCAGAGTTCATTTTGTTTCTCTTACAGAGCCTGAACATTTAATTTTCTTCAGCAAATTAGGACATATGAAAATCTCTTGATGTGGTTTACAAAGTCAGTGATTTCATGTAAATCAGTATATTTCTAACTCATTATAGTGAGGAGTTGGCCAATTCTTGATTGATTTAATATTTTGATACTCTTAGTAGGTAATGATGTAATGATATAATTAAGTCATTAATTTTAATGACTTCTCAGGAAAAGGAAGTAAAATCAGTTGAGCGCCTCCTATGATCCAGGCTCTTTGCTAGATTTCTGTCCCCAGGTGGCAGTTAAAGTTCAGAAAGTAGCATATCAGCAACGCAGAGAAAAAAAACCATGCCAGGTTCCAAAGGAGGAATTTCACTTCTCATATTCTCTTCCATCCAGTTTTTATTTTACTGAAAAGAAAATTAAATTCAGTAGGGTTAACTAAGTTGATGGGAATTAGAAATCAGAAAGTGGCAGAGGTGACATTTGAAAGTAGATCTGCAGGTTTCCAAAGCCCAAGCTTCTTATGTTAAACCGTATTGCCTAGTATGCCATGTCAAAACATATGGAGTCTTCAAACTAATCTATTGGAGGATTGTGGCCTTTAAAAAAAAAAAAATAGCACTAGGATTTTTCTCAGACGTTAACTATTACAGTACCTTATTAAGCCAATAGATAAGAACATATTGAGCAGGTCTAATATAATACCATTTGTATAAGGGGAAAGAAATATGAAAATCTTACCCGCTTCAAGAAACCAACATAGTTTGACCAGAAAAAGGCTGCCTGGTGTTAAAATCACTCTTGGAGAGACCTTCAAGATGGTGGAGGAGCAAGATGTGGAGATCACCTTCCTCCCCACAAATACACCAGAAATACATCTACATGTGGAACAACTCCTACAGAACACCTACTGAATGCTGGCAGAAGACCTCGGACTTCCCAAATGGCAATAAACTCCCCACGTACCTGGGTAGGGCAAAAGAAAAAAGAAAAAACAGAGACAAAAGAATAGGGATGGTACCTGCACCAGTGGGAGGGAGCTGTGAAGGAGGAAAGGTTTCCACACACTAGGAAGCCTCTTCACTGGAGTAGATGGGGGTGGTGGGGGAGAAGCTTCGGAGCCACAGAGGAGAGCACAGCCACAGGGCTGCAGAGAGCAAAGTGAAGAGATTCCCACACAGAGGATCAGTGCCGACCAGCACTCACCCGCCTGAGAGGCTTGTCTGCTCACCCACCGGCGCAGGCAGGGGGTTGGAAGCTGCGGCTCCAGCTTCAGAGGTCGGATCCCAAGGAGAGGACTGGGGTTGGCTGTGTGAATACAGCTTGAAGGGGGCTAGTGTGCCACAGCTAGCCAGGAGGGAGTCCGGAAAAAAGTCTGGAACTGCCTAAGAGGCAAGAGACCATTGTTTCGGGGTGCACGAGGAGAGGGGGTTCAGAGCACTACCTAAATGAGCTCCAGAGACAGGCGCGAGCCAAGGCTACCAGTGCAGACACCAGAGATGGGCATGAGATGCTAAGGCTGCCGCTACAGCCACCAAGAAGCCTGTGTGCAAGGCTTCACTATCCACACCTCCCCTCCCGGGAGCCTGTGCAGCCCGCCACTGCCAGGGTCCCGTGATCCAGGGACACCTTCCCCGGGAGAATACACAGTGCGCCCCACACTGTTGCAATGTCACACTGGCTTCTGCCGCCACAGGCTCGCCCTGCATTCCGTTCCCCTCCCTCCTCGTGGCTTGAGTGAGCCAGAGCCCCCTAATCAGGTGCTCCTTTAACCCTATCCTGTCTGAGCAAAGAACAGATGCCCTCAGGTAACCTACACACAGAGGCAGGGCCAAATCCAAAGCTGAACCCCAAGAGCTGTGCGAACAAAGAAGAGAAAGGGAAATATCTCCCAGCAGCCTCAGGAGCAGTGGATTAAATCCTCACAATCAATTTGATGTACCCTGCATCTCTGGAATACCAGAACAGAAAACGAATCATTCCATATTGAGACGATGGACTTTGGGAGCAACTGTAGACTTGGGGTTTGCTGTCTGCATCTAATTTGTTTCTGGTTTATGTTTGTCTTAGTATAGTATTTAGAGTTTATTATCATTGATAGATTTATTGATTTGGTTGCTCTCTTTTTATATATATATAGATATATATATATTTTTTCCTTTTTCTCTTTTTGTGAGTTTGTATGTGTGTATGCTTCTTTGTGTGATTTTGTCTGTATAGCTTTGTTTTACCATTTGTCCTAGGGTTCTGTCTATCCTTTTTTGTTGTTTTTCTTCTTAGTATAGTTTTTAGTGCTTGTTATCATTGCTGGATTTGTTTTTTGGTTTTGTTGCTCTCCTTTCTTTTTATTACTTTATCATTTTTAATAATTTTCTTTATTTTTTATTTTAATAACTTTATATTCTTTCTTTCTTTCTTTCTTTCTTTCTTTCATTCATTTCTTTATTTCTTTATTTCCTTCCTTCCTTCCTCCCTCCCTCCCTCCCTCCCTCCCTCCCTTCCTTCCTTCCTTCCTTCCTTCCTTCTTTCTTTCTTTCTTTTCTTTCTGTTTTCTTCTGAGCCGTATGGCTGACAGGGTCTTAGTGCTCCGGCTGGGTGTCAGGCCTGTGCCTCTGAGGTGGGAGAGCCGAGTTCAGGACATTGGTCCACCAGAGACCTCCCAGGTTCACGTAATATCAAAGAGCAAAAGCTCTCCCAGAGATGTCCATCTCAATGATAATACACAGCTCCACTCAGTGACCAGCAAGCTACAGTGCTGGACACACCATACCAAGCAACTAGTAAGACAAGAGCACAACCCCACCCTTTAACAGAAAGGCTGCCTAAAATCATAATAAGGTCACAGACACCCCAGAACACACCAATGGATGCAGTCCTGCCCACCAGAAGGACAAGATCCGGCCTCATCCACCAGAACACAGGCACCAGTCCCCTCCACCCAGAAGCCTACAGAACCCACTGAACCAACCTTACCCACTGGGGACAGACAACAAAAACAACAGGAACTACAAACCTGCAGCCTGCGAAAAGGAGACTCCAAACACAGTAAGTGAAGCAAAATGAGAAGACAGAAAAACACAGCAGATTAAGGAGCAAGGTAAAAACCACCAGACCAAATAAATGAAGAGGAAATAGGCAGTCTACCTGAAAAAGAATTCAGAGTAATGATAGTAAAGATGATCCAAAATCTTGGAAATAGAGTGGAGAAAACACAAGAAATGTTTAACAAGGACCTAGAGGAACTAAAGAGCAAACAAACAATGATGAACAACACAATAAATGAAACTAAAAATTCTCTAAAAGGAGTCAATAGCAGGATAACTGAGGCAGGAAAACGGATAAGTGAGCTGGAAGGTAAAATAGAAGAAATAACTACTGCAGAGCAGAATAAAGAAAAAAGAATGAAAAGAATTGAAGACAGTCTCAGACACCTCTGGGACAACATTAAATGCACCATCTTGTGAATTATAGGGGTCCCAGAAGAAGAAGAGAAAAAGAAAGGGACTGAGATAATATTTGAAGAGATTATAGTTGAAAACTTCCCTAATGTTGGAAAGGAAATAGTCAATCAAGTCCAGGAAGTGCAGAGAGTCCCATAGAGGATAAATCCAAGGAGAAACATGCCAAGACACATATTAATCAAACTATCAACAATTAAATACAAAGAAAAAATATTAAAAGCAGCAAGGGAAAAAAAACAAATAACATAAAAGGGAATCCCCATAAGGTTAACAGTTAAATTTTCAGCAGAAACTCTGCAAGCCAGAAGGGAGTGGCAGGACATATTTAAAGTGATAAAAGGGAAAAACCTACAACCAAGATTACTCTACCCAGCAAAGGGTCTCATTCAGATTCAGTGGAGTAAGTAAAACCTTTACACACAGGCAGAAGTTAAGAGAATTCAGCACCACAAAACCAGCCTTACAACAAATGCTAAAGGACCTTCTCTAGGCAGGAAACACAAGAGAAGGAAAAGACCTACAATAACAAACCCAAAACAATTAAGAAGATGATAATAGGAACATACATATCGGTAAATGGATTAAATGCTCCAACCAAAAGACACAGCCTGGCTGAATGGATCCAAAAACAAGACCCATATATATGCTGTCTACAAGAGACCCACTTCAGACCTAGGGACACATACAGACTGAAAATGAGGGGGTGGAAAAAGATATTCCGTGCAAATGGAAACCGAAAGAAAGCTAGAGTAGCAATTCTCATATCAGACAAAATAGACTTTAAAATAAAGACTATTACAAGAGACGAAGACACTACATAATGATCAAGGGATCAATCCAAGAAGAAGGTATAATAATTGTAAATATTTATGCACCCAACATAGGAACACCTCAGTATATAAGGCAAATGCTAACAGCTGTAAAAGGGGAAATCAACAGTAACACAATCACAGTAGGGGACTTTAACACCCCACTTCACCAATGCACAGATCATCCAATATGAAAATAAATAAGGAAACAGAGCTTTAAATGATACATTAAACCAGATGGCCTTAATTGATATTTATAGGACATTCCATCCAAAAACAACAGAATAAGGAACAAGAGAAGGTTGTCCACTCTCACTATTATTCAACATATCTTTGGAAGTTTTAGCCACAGCAGTCAGAGAATAAAACCAAATAAAAGGAATCCAAATTGGAAAAGAAGAAGGATAGATGACGTGATACTGTACATAGCGAATCCTAAAGATGATACCAGAAAACTACTAGAGCTAATGAATGAATTTGGTAAGTAGCAGGATACAAAACTAATGCACAGAAATTACTTGCTTTTCTATATGCTAATGATAAAAAATCTGAAAGAGCAATTAAGGAAACACTCCCATTTACCACTGAGGCAAGAAGAATAAAATACCTAGGAATAAACCTACCTAAGGAGACAAAAGACCTGTATGCAGAAGTCTTTAAGACACTGATGAAAGAAATTAAAGATGATACAAACAGATGGAGAGATATACCATGTTCTTGGATTGGAAGAATCAACATTGTGAAAATGACTACTCCAAGCAATCTACAGATTCAATGCAATCCCTATCAAACTACCAATGGCATTTTTCACGCAACTAGAACAAAAAAATTTCACAATTTGTATGGAAACACAAAAGACCCCAAATAACCAAAGCAATCTTGAGAAAGAAAAATGGAGCTGGAGGAATCAGGCTCCCAGACTTCAGACTATACTACAAAGCTACAGTAATCAAGATATTATGGTACTGGCACAAAAACAAAGTTATAGATCAATGGAGTAGGCTAGACAACCCAGCGATAAACCCACACACATATGGTCACCTTTTTTTTTTTTTTTTTTTTTTTAATTTGGAGTGTGTGTCCCAAATTATACAAATGTATTGAAAGGAGCCATAATCAGCACATTCCATCTTTTTTTAAAAATAAATTTATTTATTTATTTTTGGCTGTGTTGGGTCTTCGTTGCTGTGTGCGGGCTTTCTCTAGTTGCGGCGAGCGGGGGCCACTCCTCATTGCGGTGCGCGGGCCTCTCACTTTCGCGGCCTCTCTTGTTGTGGAGCACAGGCTCCAGACGCACAGGCTCAGTAGTTGTGGCTCATGGGCCTAGTTGCTCCATGGCATGTGGGATTTTCCCAGACCAGGGCTCGAACCCGTGTCCCCTGCACTGGCAGGCAGATTCTCAACCACTGCACCACCAGGGAAGCCCAGTCACCTTATTTTTGATAGAGGAGGCAAGAATATACAATGCAGAAAAGACAGCCTCTTCAATAAGTGGTGCTGGGAAAACTGGACAGCTACATGTAAAAGAATGAAATTAGAACAGTCCCTAACACCACAAAGAAAAATAAACTCAAAATGGATTAAAGACCTAAATGTAAGGCCAGACACTATAAAACTCTTAGAGGAAAACATAGGCAGAACACTCTATGAAATAAATCACAGCAGGATCCTTTTTGACCCACCTCTTAGAGAAATGGAAATAAAAACAAAAATAAACAAATGGGACTAGTGAAACTTAAAAGCTTTTGTACAGCAAAGGAAACCATAAACAAGATGTAAGGACAGCCCTCAGAATGGGAGAAAATATATGCAAATGAAGCAACTGACAAAGGATTAATCTCCAAAATTTACAAGCAGCTCATGTAGCTCAATATCAAAAAACAAACAACCCAATCCAAAAATGGGCAGAGGACCTAAATAGACATTTCTCCAAAGAAGATATACAGATTGCCAACAAACACATGAAAGGATGCTCAACATCATTAATCATTAGAGAAATGGAAATCAAATCTACAATGAGGTATCACCTCACACCAGTCAGAATGGCCATCATCAAAAAATGTACAAACCATAAATGGGAACCCTCTTGCACTCTTGGTGGGAATGTAAATTGATACAGCCACTATGGAGAACAGTAGGGAGGTTCCTTAAAAAACTAAAAATAGAACTACCATATGACCCAGCAATCCCACTACTGGGCATATACACTGAGAAAACCATAATTCAAAAAGAGTCATGTACCACAATGTTCATTGCAGCTCTATTTACAATAGCCAGGACTTGGAAGCAACCTAAGTGTCCATCGACATATGAATGAATGAAGAAGATGTGGCACATATATACAATGGAATATTACTCAGCCATAAAAAGAAACGAATTTGAGTTACTTGTAGTGAGGTGGATGGACCTAGAGACTGTCATACAGAGTGAAGGAAGTCAGAAAGAGAAAAACGTATACCGTATGCTAACACATATATATGGAATCTAAAATTAGATAGTCTCTGAAGAACCTAGGGGCAGGAAAGGAATAAAGACGCAGACGTAGAGAATGGACACGGGGAGGGGTAAGGGTAAGCTGGGACGAAGTGAGAGAGTGGCATGGACATATATACACTACCAAATGTAAAATAGATAGCTAGTGGGAAGCAGCCACATAGCACAGGGAGATCAACTTGGTGCTTTGTGATCACCTAGAGGGGTGGGATAGGGAGGGTGGTAGGGAGACGCAAGACAGAGGAGTTATGGCGATATATGTATAGCTGACTCACTTTGTTATAAAGTAGAAACTAACACACCATTTAAAGCAATTATACTCCAGTAAAGATGTTAAAAAAAATCACTCTCAGTTGTGACTGCATGGATTGTATCCCTTTAGTACATGTGGGAAAATGTTCATTTCTCTCCTAATTCCTTCTGTCTAGGCTACTCTCTTTCAAGGGCTATTACTTTTATATGATAGGATCAGTGGAGAATAACCTGAAAGCAAGAATGATAGTGAGGCAGCAGGACAGTTAACAAGTTTTTGAACTTATTATAGGCCCCAATATAATGCTTGACATGTCAATCAAAATGATCCCCCATTCTATCCTATCTTTCGATGGTTATTCCTTTGGGTTTTTTATAATTGCAAACTCCTGGTACAGTTGTTGTTCTGCTCCTCGACATTGACTTCATTTGGAGAAAAATTAGCAGGTACACAAGTACTCCAGCCTTTTAGAAATATTTGTAATCCTTTAGTTCTTTTGTGACAAGTCATTGGATCTGGTTAAGAAACTGAAAATGAAATAGACTTTTCTAAGTGTTGCAAAATATATGTGGATTGTCACTTTTGTGATCAATTTTTCCTCTAAGTAATATGGCTTTAACTTGGCTGACTGATTCAAACCCTGAAGCAGTTATAAACTGTTTATAACTATGTGAAATAATATTCAATTGACATATGTACAGCTTAGGTTTCAAAATGGTTAAATCTATTGAATTATACTCCTGAAATATTTTAATTATGTTTCTTTTTTTTGCATATAGATGTCAAATAATTATGGCCACAGGTAATATATTTATTAATTTCTTATTTATGGTAATACAGAGCACATCAGCTGAAAAAGAATCAGGGAGCAGATCCTTTGTGTACTGCTTTCTATAGGTATGACGAAGTCTAACTTATTTATGGGTTCTGCTGCCAAGTGAAATCTGGTGTTTATGATGGGACAAAAAGGAATCGATTGTTTTGGCTCAACTCTTCAGGTAGTGCTAAGTATAGGATTGCATCGGGGGGTAAAAATTTTAGAGAATGTGGATAAAAAGAGTTGAAAAATACATATATTCCACATTTTCTACATGTTAAATTGTAACCATATCGTAACAGAAAACATATGTGGTGCCATTAGCTTGACTTGAATTATTGAACATGTACATAGGCCCTTTTCTGCAGCATTTTAAATAAGGTCATACAATTCTAAAGGTTGTTTTAAGAGTGTATGTCAAGCCAACCTGATGATTAAGTAGTATCAGAAAATAAGAAACAATTAGAAGTGTGGGAGAAAACACTGTCATACAAAATTTGGACCTTAAATTAATAAATAAGGAAATTAATTTCAATAATAATTAAGCTGGCATTTAAGGACTTTTTCTCTAAATGTACCAATCATGCTAATCTTCTTGTCTGGAGGTGATTAGCTTGTTATGACAGACTGTGAGGTCATTAAGGAAATTAACATATTCCAGGTGCATTATTCTACTGGCACAATGCCATGGGAGAAATGTGTTTATGCATCTGAAACCAAGAAAAATATAATTTAATTCACATGTGCAAGATAAAACTCAGTTCGAAACTACTAGTGACATTTTCCCCCAATTGACATCAAAAAACAAAACCTGAACTTTTAACAACATGTTTTACCAAATCACAAATCTATTTTGCATGAGAGTTTTCAACTTCAAATTCCATCAACACAGTGAATGAGGGATATGATATAATACATTTTTGAGTGCTGATTTAAATTTTTTTAAATAAGGGAATATTCATATATCAAGTTTTATGAAACTTAGGTTAACAAACTTATATACACACTTATAAACATTTATCTGATTGATTTATTAACTTAATAAAAAATTTTGAGTGCTTGCTGTGTATCATGCTTTGATCTTAGGTATGTATTGATGAGTAAAACATCTCCCAAATTGAAATACCTTTTGGGACTTCCCTGGTGGTCCAGTGGGTAAGACTCCGTGTTCCCAATGCAGTGGACCCGAGTTCGATCCCTGGTCAGGGAACTAGATCCCACATGCATGCCACAACTAAGAGTTTGCATGCCGCAACTAGGAGTCTGCATGCTGCAACTAGGAAGTCTGTGTGCTGCAACTAAGAAGACTGCATGCTACAACTATGAGCCCACATGCCACAACTGGGAGATCCCACATGCCCCAACTAAAGATCCCATGTGCTGCAACTAAGACCCAGAGCAGCCTACATAAATAAATATTTTTAAAAATACCTTTTATGTTCAGTTTGCTCTGAAAAATAACTTTTATTTGTGAATAAGAAAATAAAAATTTAGGGCTTCCCTGGTGGCGCAGTGGTTGAGAGTCCACCTGCCGATGCAGGGGACACGGGTTCGTGCCCCAGTCCAGGAAGATCCCACATACCACAGAGCAGCTAGGCCCTGAGCCATGGCTGCTGAGCCTGCGCGTCCGGAGCCTGTGCTCTGCAACGGGAGATGCCACAACAGTGAGAGGCCCGTGTACCGCCAAAAAAATTAAAAAATTTGAAAAAATGTATTACCTTCCCAATGATTTGATTAATTTTATTTAATTCATAAATTAGTTACTTGGAGTATTTTGGAAGAGACTCAAGTATTTAAATTTTGAAGTAGCAATGAATTTTTTTTAATATAGAAAATACTGGTGTTCTTAGAAAACAATAAAATTAAGAGTATGTATATCTTGATTTAAGATGAAATTGTGAGCTTCTCAATATAGTTTTAGCCTTTTAAGTGTTTTTAATTTCACAACAGAATTAATATTTCTCACTCAGAATGCTTTTATAAAGTTTCTCGTTTGACTAATTTTCTCAGTTTTTCACAATAAGAGAGGAGAAATTGACATTTATGTAGTGGTACACTTTCTGATTATGTGGGAATAAACCATTCTTTTCTATAGCACAGGTTTTCCCTTAATAACGTATTTGTGAGAGTGCCAGGTTTGGATATACCAGAATTATTATTTTATATATTTTTTCTACAGTAAGTCGATTTTTAATTAAGTCACTTTTATCTGTTTAGTCTAATACTAGTGAATGGCAGTTGGAAAGAAAGGAGAAAAATATCCAGCTGGAATTCAACTTTCACTAGATTATATGGGAGGGAAAATTTCCCTTTTAAAAACAGAGGCGCCTTTTAAATGAGTATTTTTACATCACAAGGTGTTCCTTTATCACACTGAAGCCTGAAAAATGTGATTCAGAACTGTAGCCTTGATACTTCCCTACCTTTCTCATCTTAAAATTCTTGATTAAATGCATCAAATTCTATTTCTATTATGCTTGAATTTTCAGGGTAAAACAATTATTCTGTGGTATATCAGTCAATCCTAAATGTTGTAATTCCTCCTTCCCCATTTCTTCATAAAATATGGGGAATGTGAGTTGTTTCTTTTTATACTCAAATATTTTAATTAACTTTTTATCCAGTTTTATTGAGATATAAGTGACATATAGCACTGTATAAGCTTAAGGTATACCTTGTAGTGATTTGAGTTACATTAAGTTTAGTGAATATTCATCATCTCATATAGATACGAAATAAAAGAAAAAGAACAAATGTTTTTCCTTGTGGTAAAAACTCCTAGGATTTACTCTTTTAACACCTTTCATATATAATATACAGCAGTACTAAATATATTAATCATGTTATACTTTACATCTCTAGTACTTATAACTGGAATTTTGTGCCTTTTGACCAACTTCATCCAATTCTCTCCCAACCCCCCACCTCTGGTAATCACAAATTAGATCTATTTTTCTATGAGTTTGTTTGTTTTGAAGTGTAACTGACATACAATACCGTGTTAGTTCCTGGTGTATAACATAGTGATTCAATATTTCTATACATTACAAAGTGATCACTATGATAAGTCTAGTTACCATCTGTTGTCACACGAAGATATTTAATATTGTTATTGACTATATTCCCCACTCTGTACATTTCATACACATGACTCATTTCTTGTGTAACTACAAGTTTATATCTGTTAATGTCCCTCAACTATTTCACTCATCTCACCACTCTTTCCTCTCTGGCAGCCACCTGTTTGTTCTCTGTATCTATGACTCTATTTCTGTTTTGTTATGTTTGTTCAATTGTTTTGTTTTTAGATTTCACATATAAGTGAAATACTGTATTTGTCTTTCTCTGCCTGACTTATTTCACTTAGCATAGTACCCTACAGGTCCATCCATGTTGTCTCAAATAGCACGATTTCATTCTGTTTTGTGGCTGAATAATAATCCATTGGGCACTTAGGTTGCTTCCTTATTTCGGCTATTATGAATAGTGCTGCAGTGAACAAAGTGATGCATGTACCTTTTTCAATTAGTGTTTTTGACTTCTTTGGAAAAACCCAGAAGTGGAATTGCTAGATATTATGATAGTTCTATTTATAATTTTTTGAGGAAAAAAATTGTGGCTGTACCAATTTACATTTCAACCAACAGTGCACGTTTCCCTTCTTTCCAAATACTTGCCAACACTTGCTATTTGTTGTTTTTTTGATACTAACCATTCTGACAGGTGTGAGATTATATCTCGAAGTGGTTTTGATTTGAATTTCCCTCAGGATTAGATTTAAGTTCAGTGATTTAAGATGATTACATTTAAGTCTTCAATCCATTTTGAGTTTATTTTTGAATATGGTGTGAGAATATATTCTGGTTTCATTATTTTACACGTTACATACCCGCATGTAACACCACTTATCGAAGAGACTAGACGTCTTTTCCCTATTGTATATTCTTGCTTCTTTTGTCATAGGATAATTGACCTTATAAGTGTGGATTTAGTTCTGAGCTTTCTATCCTATTCCATTGATCTATGTGTTATGGTACTGTTTTTGTGCCAGTACCATACTTTCATTATTACTGCAGCTTTGTAGTAAAGGTTGAAATCAGGGAGCATTATACCTCCAGCTGTATTCTTCCTCAAGATTCTTTTGGCTGTTCAGAGCCTTCTGGGTTTCCACACAAATTTTAGAATTATTTGTTCCAGTTCTGTGAAAAATGGCAGTGGTATTTTGATAGGGATTGTGTTGAATCTGTAGATTGCCTTGGGTAGTATGGTCATTTTAACAATGTTAATTCTTGTAATCCATGAACTGGATATATCCTTCCATTTGTTTGTATAATCTTAAATTTCTTTCATCATGTCTTTTAGTTTTCTGAGTACAGGTTTTTGAGCTCCTTAGTTAGATTTATGTCTACGTATTTTATTCTTTTTGATGCAGTTGTAAATGGGATCATTTTCTTAATTTCTTTCTGATAAATTGTTGTTGGTGTATAAAATGCACTAAATATATGTATACTAATTTTGTATCCTACAACTTAACTGAATTCATTTCTTATTGGAAATAGTTTTTTGGTGGCATCTTTAGGATTTTCTATGTATAGTATCATAGCACCTGCAAATATTGAAAATCCTTTGCAATTTGGATTGCTTTTATTTCTTTTTCTTCTCTGGTTGCTGTGCCTAGGATTTCCAATACTATGTTGAATAAAACTGATAAGAGTGGGCATCCTTATCTTGTTCCTGATCTTAGAGGAAATGCTTTCAGCTTTTCACCGTTGACTGTGATGTTACCTGTCAGTTTTTCATGTATGGCCTTTATTATGTTGAGTTATGTTCCCACTATGCCCACTTCCTGGAGAGTTTTTAGGGAGGTTGAATTTTGTCAGAAGCTTTTTCTGCACCTATTGAGATGATCATATGTGTTTTTTTTATTGAAGTATAGTTGATTTACAATGTTGTGTTAGTTTCAGGTGTACAGCAAAGTGATTCAGTTATATATATATATATATTTCTTTTTCAGATTCTTTTCCATTGTAGGTTATTACAAGATACTGAATATAGTTCCCTGTGCTATACAGAAGGTCCTTGTTGATTATCTATTTTACATATAATAGTGTGTATATGTTATTCCCACACTCCTAACTTATCCCTCTCCCCTCACCTTTTCTCCTTTGGTAACCATAAGATTGTTCTCTATGTCTGCGAGTCTATTTCTGTTTTGTAAATAAGTTTAATTGTATCATTTCTTTAGATTCCACATATAAGTGATATCACATAATATTTGTCTTTCTCTGTTTGACTTACTTCGCTTAATATGGTAATCTGTAGGTCCATCTATGTTGCTGCAAATGGCATTATTTTGTTCATTTTTATGGCTGAGTAGTATTCCATTATGTATATTTATGTATATATGTATATATATACATATACACATACACACACATACACATCTTCTTTATCTATTCCTCTGTCGATGGACATTTAGGTTGCTTCCATGTCTTGGCTATTGTAAATAGCTACTATGAACATTGGGGTGCATGCATCTTTTTGTTCTACCACTTTATTTTTTAATTAATTTATTTTTTTCACACACACTGTATTTTATCTTTACAAGAGATAAATAAACTGACACCAAGCATTGTAAATGGATGACCACAACAAAAGCAACAATGATTGCAATTACCAAACACAAAACACACTCATACTATGTCATAATATTGAGATTCAGTCCAGTAATCCTCCACTGTAACAGTTCCTTTGCTTTGCAGTGAAAATTGATTTGTATATTTTTTGCCTCTGAGTCCTTGTGGGATTTTTTTTTTTTATTCAAACAGAAAGTCACAAAAATTATAATCATCCTCATCAGCTCACTCAGTCCCATGTAATTAATTTTTTTCATCTTGATCTTTTGTTAGCACTTTTATGAATTCATCAATTTTGCATTAGAGTTGTGAAAATGCTTATTCATTCAGTTCAGCAGTATAGTCAGTTACCAGAAACCTGTACTTGTCAGAGTCTTTTCTATGAATTCCTTGAAGTTGAAAACCTTTTATAGGAACATTTTTGCAAAAGCATCAGAGTACACCCAGAACTGTCTGTAAATGACCAAAGACTTAAAATGACCACAGTTAAAGATTTGATGAAAGTTCATAATAAAGCAATTGACAAGGAAATTTAGTTATTTCTGAGATAGATATTTTAAAGTAATAACTAGACTTGTGACTTATAACATTATACCAGAACATATAAGATTTTTAGAAATTTCATGTAATGTCTGAAACATTTATATTAACATATTTCCATACAAATGACCAAAAGAAAGTTTAGTATTAGTTGTTTTTTTTGTTTGTATTTTTATACTGCAGGTTCTTATTAGTCATCAATTTTATACACATCAGTGTATACATGTCAATCCCAATCACGCAATTCATCACACCAACACCCCCACTTCCCACCACTTTCCCCCCTTGGTGTCCATACATTTGTTCTCTACATCTGTGTCTCAACTGCTGCCCTGCAAACCGGTTCATCTGTACCATTTTTCTAGGTTCCACATACATGCGTTAATATATGATATTTGTTTTTCTCTTTCTGACTTACTTCACTCTGTATGACAGTCTCTAGGTCCATCCACGTCTCAACAAATGACTCAGTTTCGTTCCGTTTTATGGCTGAAGAATATTGCATTCTATATATTTACCACAACTTCTTTATCCATTTGTCTGTCAATGGGCATTTAGGTTGCTTCCATGAGCTGCTATTGTAAATAGTGCTGCAGTGAACATTGGGGTGCATGTGTCTTTTTGAATTATGGTTTTCTTTGGGTATATGCCCAGTAGTGGGATTTCTGCGTCATATGGTAATTCTAGTTTTAGTTTTTCAAGAAAACTCCATACTGTTCTCCATAGTGGCTGTATCAATTTACATTCCCACCAACAGTGCAAGAGGCTTCCCTTTTCTCCATGCCCTCTCCAGCATTTGTTGTTTGTAGATTTTCTGATGATGCCCATTCTAACTGGTATGAGTTGATACCTCATTGTAGTTTTGATTTGCATTTCTCTAATAATTAGTGATGTTGAGCAGCTTTTCATGTGCTTCTTGGCCATCTGTATGTCTTCTTTGAAGAAATGTCTATTTAGGTCTTCAGCCCATTTTTGGATTGGGATGATTGTTTCTTTAATATTGAGCTTCATGAGCTGTTTATATATTTTGGAGATTAATCCTTTGTCCGTTGATTCATTTGCAAATATCTTCTCCCATTCTGAGGGTTGTATTTTCGTTGTGTTTATGGTTTCCTTTGCTGTGCAAAAGCTTTGAAGTTTCATTAGGTCCCATTTGTTTATTTTTGTTTCCATTACTCTAGGAGGTGGATCAAAAAAGATCTTGATGTGATTTATGTCAAAGAATGTTTTTCCTATGTTTTCCTCTAAGAGTTTTATAGTGTCTGGTCTTACATTTAGGTCTTGAATCCATTTTGAGTTTGTTTTTGTGTATGGTGTTAGGGAGTGTTCTAATTTCATTCTTTTACATGTAGCTGTCCAGTTTTCCCAGCACCACTTATTGAAGACACTGTTTTTTCTCCATTTTATATCTTTGCCTCCTTTGTCATAGATTAGTTGACCATAGGTGCGTGGGTTTATCTCTGGGCTTTCTATCTTGTTCCATTGATCTATGTTTCTGTTTTTGTGCCAGTACCATATTATCTTGATTACTGTAGCTTTGTAGTATAGTCTGAAGTCTGGGAGCCTGATTTCTCCAGCTCCATTTTTTTCCCTCAAGACTGCTTTGGCTATTCGGGGTCTTTTGTGTCTCCATACACAAACCTATGGAATGGAGAAAATATTTGCAAATGACAATACTGACAAGGGGTTAATTTCCAAAATATACAAAGAGATCATACCCCTTAATATCAAAAAAAACAAAAACAAAAATACAATGCAATCAAAAAGTGGGCAGAAGATCTAAATAAACATTTCTCCAAAGAAGACATACAGGTGGGCAACAGGCACATGAAAACATGCTCAATATCACTAATTATTGGAGAAATGCAATTCAAAACTATAATGAGGTGTCACCTCACACCAGTCAGAATGGCCATCATTAAAAATTCTACTAAATAGTAAATGCTGGAGAGGGTGTGGAGAAAGAGGAACCCTCCTACACTGCTGGTGGGAATGTAAATTGGTGCAGCCGCTATGGAGAACAATATGGAGGTTCCTTAAAAAACTAAAAATAGGGCTTCCCTGGTGGCGCAGTGGTTGAGAGTCCGCCTGCCGATGCAGGGGACACGGGTTCGTGCCCCGGTCTGGGAAGATCCCACGTGCCGCGGAGCGGCTAGGCCTGTGAGCCATGGCTGCTGAGCCTGCGCATCTGGAGCCTGTGCTCTGCAATGGGAGAGGCCACAACAATGAGAGGCCCGCGTACCATAAAAAAAGAAACCTAAAATAAAAGTTACCATATGGTTTTTATTCTTCAGTTTGTTAATGTGGTGTATCACATTGATTTATTTGTAGATATTGAAAAATCCTTGCATTCCTGGGGTAAATCCCACTTGATCATGATATATGATACTTTTAATGTATTTCTGGGTTCAGTTTGCTAATATTTTGTTGAGGATTTTTGCTTCTATGCTCATCAGTGGTATTGGCCTGTAATTTTCTTTTTTTGTGATATCTTTGTCTGGTTTTGGTATCAGGGTGATGGTGGCCTCAGAGAATGAGATTGGAACTGTTCCTTCCTCTGAAATTTTTAAGAGAAGTTTGTGAAACATAGGTGTTAAATCTTCTTTAAATGTTTGGTATATTTCACCTATGAAGCCATCTGGTCCTGGACTTTTGTTTGTTGGGAGTTTAGAAATTTTTTTTTTTATAGCTGATTCAATTTTATTACTGGTAATTGGTCGGTTCACATTTTCTATTTTTTCCTGATTCAGTCTTTGGAGATTGTACATTTCTAGAAACGTATGCATTTCTTTTAGGTTGTCCATTTGCATATAATTGTTCATAATAATCTCTTTTGATTCTTTGCATCTCTGTGGTGTCATTTGTAACATCTCTTTCATTTCTGATCTTATTTATTTGTGTCCGCTCTCTTTATCTTGATGATTCTGGCTAAAGATTTATCAATTATATTTATGTTTTCAAAGAACCAGGTCATAGTTTAATTGATCGTTTCTGCTTTTTAGACTATTTAATTTATTTCTGCTCTGTTCATTGTTATTTCTTTTCTTCTACTGACCTTGGGTTTTGTTTGTTCTTCTTTTCCTAGCTCTTTTATGTGTGCAGTTAGCTTATTTGAGATTTTTCTTATTTCCTGAGGTAGGCTTGTATCACCATAACCTCCCTCTTAGAACTGCATTTGCTATGTTCTATAGATATTTGATTGTTGTGTTTCCATTTTCAATTGTCTTCAGCTATTTTTTAATTTCCTCTTTGACTTCTTTAGTGATCTATTGGTTGTTAGAATACTGTTTAGCTTCCACGTGTTTGTTTTTTGCAGTTTTTTTCTTATAATGGTTATCTGTTTCATAGTGTTGTGGTAAGAAAAGATGTTTGATATGATTTCAGTCTTCTTAAATTCATATCTGAATGACAGTCCTGCTGGGTAGAGTATTCTTGGTTGTAATTTTTTTCCTTTCATCACTTTAAATATATTGTGCCACTCCTGTCTGGCCTGCGAAGTTTCTGCTGAAAAGTCAGCTAACAGTCTTACGGGAGTTCCCTTGTATGTCACCTCACTTTGCCTAATTCTCTGTGTTTATTTGTATGTATTAGTTACATTGGTTACATTTCCCGACCTTGGATAAGTAGTTTTATGTAGGAAGTGTTCTATGGGACCCAGCAGCACAGTCTCCTCTGCTCACCGGAGATATATGCTGTAGGGGTGCCCCCTATGTGGGCTAAGTGTGCCCGTCTGTTGGGACTGGACCAGTTACTGTGGTGTGAAGTTAGGTAGGGCTGGTCCCTGACCTGATTGGATTCCTGGCCCTGCCTTGTGCAGAGGCTGTCTGCCACTGGTAGCTGGCTACTTGCCTGGGTGTCCAGAAGCTGGTTTCTGCCCACTGATCCATGGGGGCCAGGGCCCAGAACAGCTGGATTTGGGCCTGGGTGTCCTAGGGGAGCTGGCTTGCAGGGCCTAGTAGTTCTGGGGCTGGTGCTAACCTGCTGATAGGTGGCATTGGGTCCTGAGGTGACTTGCTGTGGTTGCTGAGGGGTCTCTGTGCTAGTTCTGGCCCACTGGTGGGCAGGACTGAGGCCTTGGGAGCTGATGCAGGGTTCAGATCTTTTGCTCCTTGGGGAGAACTTCTGTAATTGTAACTATACTTCCATTTGTGGGTGACCTACCTGGGGAATGGGTCTTGTCTATTCCACATCTCCACTCCTCCTCCCCTTCTTGTTGCAGATCCTTCTTTATATATTTAGTAGTAGAAGATCTTTTCTGCTGGTCTTCAGGTCATTCTCACCTACAGCTACTCTGTAAGTAGTTGTAATTTTGGTGTGCCTGTGAGAAGAGATGAACTCGGGGCCTTGGCCAATCTCCCTGAGTTAGTTCTTAAATAACAAATCTGTTACAAAATTTTTTGGAAAATTGCTGACATCTGCTTTTTAACCTAATTATATCATTTTAGCATTAGGGCTGGTATACTCAAATTATATCTTTTTATCCTTATTTAATAGTCTCTTTGGAGAAAAAATATGCAGTTTACGTTGAATCTTCAGCGTTTTGAAATAGAATCGGAAAGTTTTTGTGTGTTTAAAAGACTCCACAACTATTTAGAAAGGTATAAGGCTACAAAAATTATAGAAAACTGAAGTGTATCATGAAGATTGGTAAGGTTGAGCACTTAGAAAACTGAGGATGTGATGCAAGTGTTCTGCAGTGAGGAATATTCCTTCATTCATGTTGTCCCTGATGATCAGGGCATTAAAGCTGAAGTAAAGGAAGTCATTCCAGGTTTCAGGTTACATTTCATGAGATGCATCTGCTCAACTGCTAAAGCAGGTAGAATTGAAATTGAGAAATAGGCCACGTTACATTTTTATCTATACAGCTCTTATTCAAACCTAAGCTAGATCTCCGTAGCTATGGCCTTGGCTATGCCTCCAGAATCTACAAATAGGAAATAGAGCTTCTTTTCCATTAAAAACAAAAAGAAAAAAAAGAAAGGAAACTTAAGGAGGTGATATCTGCTTGAACACTTATCATATGGTTTTGCTGTACAGATCTCTCTTTTGGCAAAAAAGGAACATTTCTAGAGGTAGCCAGGCCTTGCAGAGGCTGGTCAGCATTGCTTTAGTCAGTGGGTCAACATGCCTGATTATCCAGGCTTGTGAAACAAAATGCTTCCTTTGTTGAGTGTAAAGTAAATATGTGAAATTTTGAGAAATTTAAAATTGAGTCATTGACTACCATTCTTATATTTTTCTTAAAGAATGAATAAGCAAATGTAAATGAAAAGGTAATGAAAATGACTGAACAATTTAAAGGGAAAAAAACCAAACTATTATCACTCTTATTTACTAAAGCATTTCCTCTGGAGAAACTTCCTAGAATGGTTACATAAATATACTTTTGCATCTAATATAATCTAATTTATAAATTACTTTTTTATAATAAAAATTAATATAATATTTTTATATTCTGAATTTTTAGTTATTTGGTAGGGTTAGCTTTTTTAACATTTCTTTTAGTTATATTTTTCTCCCTCTGGCATCTCAATATTCTATGATTTTTAAAAATAGTATGAATAGGAGTCTTTGATTAATACTTTCTCATGGTTATGCCTGGTTCACATATTTTAATTCTGGAAGAGATTTCATTCTCAAAATGTTTCAGTGTCCTGAACTGAAAGAGATTTAAAAAGTCATGAGTCATTTATTACATGATAAATGACATGTCTTTTCTGGGCTTCCCCTCCCTAATGGTGAAATATCATGTCCTATTTTTTTTTTTTAAATTGGTAATTCAACTGAATGGACCCTTTTTCAAAAAAAACCTTCCTTATCAGAATTTTATACAAGGTATATAAATGTTAAATAGGAAATAATGTTCCAATATAAAGGCACAGAGATAGAGATCTAAACTGTTATTTTTTCTTTTTACTGTCAAGATAAATGAAATACTATACTTTTTCCTATTTTGTAATACTAGGTAGTTTATATTTTGTCCAAAACAGACTAGTTAAATATTGTCCTTTGGACAAACTCAATTCATATTTGCTTTCTGAACAGGCTAGTATGTTGATAAGACTGAGGTACCATGGTCTCCTTACATGTTTAAAATGCTTACTTTCTTATTAGATGAAATCCTCCAGTCTTAATTTTTTTTTCAAAAAATATTGACAAGTAAAATAGAAAAAAATTTTAGTTTTAATTGTACTTAAGACCAAGAGACCCAATTTGACTCTATTAGAATACGTTAAGTGTTTGAGACCCAGATCATTCTCCCTGTCCTTTGAAATTTTAAATTTATATACATATACATATAATTAACACAATTACTTCAAGTGAATTATGTTTTGATATGTATCATAGTAAAATGTATATATGTGTCCCTATATCTTAGCTATAGCATTATTTGTGATATTTGAGTTATTTTATTTCTCTCTCTGCATGTTTTGGTTCACTGTAGATAAAATTTTAATACGTTGACAGAGAAATTGAACTTTTGAAGATCAGACAATTTAATGATAGGAGTAATATATTAAGAAATAGGTCCTTCAAAAACTAAAAATAGAATTACCATATGACCCAGCAATCCAACTACTGGGCATATACCCAGAGACAACCATAATTCAAAAAGACACATGCACCCCAATGTTCATTGCAGCACTATTTACAATAGCCAGGTCATGGAAGCAACCTAAATGCCCATCGACAGATGAATGGATAAAGAAGATGTGGTACATCTATACAATGGAATATTACTCAGCCATAAAAAGGAACGAAATTGGGTCCTTTGTAGAGACGTGGATGGATCTAGAGACTGTCATACAGAGTGAAGTAAGTCAGAAGGAGAAAAACAAATATCATATATTAACGCATATATGTGGAACCTAGAAAGATGGTACAGAAGAACCAGTTTGCAGGGCAGAAATAGAGACACAGATGTAGAGAACAAACGTATGGACACCAAGGGTGGGGGTGGTGGTGGTGGTGGGATGAATTGGGAGATGGGGATTGACATATACACACTAATATGTATAAAATAGATAACCAGTAAGAACCTGCAGTATAAAAAAATAAAATAAAATTCAAAAGTTCAAAAAATAAAAAGGATTTACAGTGAAGGCTAAAGAGGTTTGGGGAGCCAAACAGAAAAAACAATCCTTGGAACAGGCTCTGCAACCAGACTGGGCATAGGGGAAGCACACAATGATGGTGAGAGGATTAGAGGTTAAGAAAAGGAGCGCGAGCCCGGGCCTGCTCCAGTCCCCGTGGAACGAGCTGCGGGCATCTCCGCGGTGGATGATTCTGGGGCATCGCAGCCCCAGGCACGTTGACAAGCAGCCCAGGTGCAGGCTGCCGGCCTGGACCGGCTGCGCGGAGGAGACGTAGCTACTGAAATCTTACTGGGTAAACTCCCAGGTACTGTGAAGTTCGTAGCTAAGAATCAACCCAAGTCAGCTTTAAGGGATTTACCGTGACATTGAGAAGACCAGGCTTCTTATCTCTGGATGCCTAGAGGCAAGCGGAGGGCGAGGTACTCAAGTGCTGATGGAATGAATGAATGAATGAGAAAATACGCACAGCTGCATAGTTGCATGTGACAGCGTGCCTGACGGAGGGCCCAGGCAGTGACAGTCCCGAATCTTTGAGAAGGCTGTCTCAGAAGGATGGACGGAAGCCGGCCGAACGCCACCCTCCTCACTCCCCATTTGATTATCCTAATGGATTTTGACATTTTGATCAGCTACGTCCCTGTTACCCTGACTGAGGAAGCAGAACAGATAAAAACTAGGCAGACAATTTGAAACCTTAAGGGCTGCTCTGCACATTAGAGAGAGTGAGAAATTATCTAAAGACCAGTCAGAATTCAGGACAGAAGCCTTCCTTTGCTCTGCGGAACCCAACGTACTGAGATTCTCCAACTGTGAGGACTAACCTGGGGCCTCGGACGGTCCCCTGTGAAGTCGACTATTGCAGTATCTTCGTCTGCATCTCCCTCTGCTCAGCGGGACATCAATTAGCACAGAAACGTGTTGTCTGGATTGAACTGAAATGTCATTGGAGCTGCTTTGGAACTATTTCCCCCATTCTTTGCAGTTTCCAGAGTTTAAGTGATTATCTTTTCCTTTGGATTGGGTGGAATTTTGAACCGACATGTTTCTATGTTCTCTGGTTATTTATAAGCTGAAATGTCATTCATTCAACAAATGTTTATTGAGTGCTTGTTCTATACCAGGCTCTGCTCCAGGCGCTTGGGATTCATCAGAGAACAAAACAGACAGGAATTTCTGCTCTTTTGGGTCATATTCAGTGTAATAAATATCTGCAATGTTAGTAACAAACATTAAAAAAAAAAGAAATAGGAAGCAGTTTCCTGTGCTTACTGAACAATCACTTCTAGAAAGCTTCAGGTTCTTTCTAAGTAGGTTTACAAAGATCAAAATTACTACAAATCATGACTTAACAATCAAAATGTTTACAATGCTGATAAAATTTAAGATAATAGGAAGATAATTTTAGGATAGCATGAATATGAAACTGTACGTAAGTCTTTTTGTTGAGAAACTGTCTTGTTTTCTATGATAAATTTAAAATTCATTATTTAATAGTGCAAATAACTCAGATGAATTCAACTTAATTAATTGTCAGAATTAATGAGTATTTAAAAATTTACTAGATGAAGAAACTGAGGGCCAGAGAGGCTGCATGACTTATTTGATGAAGATCATAACATATATTTGTTGCAGGGCCAGAAACAAAATGGAGGTTTGGGTATTCCTACTGCTGTGTTCTCACATCAAACTAGACTATCCTACTTTACCGTATATAAACTTTTCATCCCCCACCCCTAAGAGGCCTATATCCTTATTCTATGTACCTTTGAGTAGGTTACATGGCAGATGGGAAATAAGATGGCAGATGGAATTAAGGTTGTTAATCAGTTAAATTTAAAATCAGGTGAGTAGCCTGGATTATCCAGGTGTGCCCAATATAATTACGAGGACCTTTTTTTTTTTTTTTTTTTTTTTTGCGGTACGTGGGCGTTTCACTGTGGTGGCCTCTCCCGTTTCGGAGCACAGGCTCTTGACGCGCAGGCCCAGCGGCCATGGCCCATGGGCCCAGCAGCTCCGCGGCATGCGGGATCCCCCCGGACCGGGGCACAAACCCGCCTCCCCCGCATCGGCAGGCGGACTCCCAACCACTGCGCCACCAGGGAAGCCCACGAGGAGCCTTAAATGTGGAAAAGCAGAGTTGGAGGGTTGCCCTGTGAGAAAGATATAACTGGCCTTTGTTGGCTTTGAATATGAACCAAGAGGGCCGCGTGTCAAGGAATGCAGGCAGCCTCTAGAAAGGTGAAAAGGCTAGAATCAGATGATCCCCAGAGCCTCAGGAGGGATGCAGCCCTTTAGCTCAGTGAGGCCTGTTTCAGACCTGTGACCTCCAGAAACGTAAGTAAGGTGCTAAATCTATGTTGTTTTAGGCCACTAAGTTTATGGCACTTTGTTACAATAGTACTTGGAAACCAATACAAGTTAGAAACAATAATATAATGTTTTAAATTGTAAATTGAATTGAATGATTTCTACATCTGAGGAATGAAGGATCGTGTTAAAGGAAAATTAAGACTAAAAAGGGTATATTTGGACTCTCTTTTTTAGGGTTCACGAATGAGTCTGTTTTCTTTCCCAGTTCTTTCAGATCAGTGTGCATAATTCAGCGGGCATATTTTTATCCACAGTTGGAGAATAGCATACATTTGTTCTGTTGTCTTCTTAAGGTTTCTTTTAGAACCCGTGTGGCCTGGTTTGTTTAAAAACATAAAAGTTTCCACTCTACTTCTATCAATTCATGGTTGTGCCTTAGGAACTTTATTATTTCTTTTCTTTCAAAAAAAATCTGTGCAATGGGAGTAATGCTACTCATATCCTAGATAAAGTTGGGCTTTTCTCTTTGAAGACTTAATGTGGTAGAAAAATTCATTTGCATGTTTAATTTTTACAGTAGAGAGAGCTAATATGTAAGAAAATCCTGATGCTTTGATCTTATTCATTGACAAACTGCTTTTCTAGAACTACCTTGTTTTCTTTTTCTTTGTTTTTGTTCACACACTTAAATTTGCTTTATTTAGGATTATTTGGGTTCACTGCTATTTTCATGACAGCTAAAGGACTGTAGTAGTGACCTCCTGATTCAACTGTGGTTATAATAGCTTCCATCCTTTGTTTCCTGGGTCCCTCTCAGCAGTCATGCTGAAAGCAGTTTTATTAAGACCAGGCAGATTTGATTTCTTGGAAAGATTCCCGGGAGCATTGTCTCATGACTTTACCAAAGTCTGTATCTGATATGCAAGGGTCGTATTCACATTCAAGCAACAGAGTGAGTAAGCTGGCACAGCTGGAGAACAGGCCAACTTTGCACAACAACATGTCCTCTAGTTATTAGCCCTTCATAGTGGCTGATTAATTTTCTTGCAGGAGTTACATCAAATGGTGTCACTATACTAAGGGTGAACCACTCAGAGGTACTTTGTAAATGTGACTTTTTGTCTTTATATAACACGATGTGCAACTTTTAAAATTGAACCTTAATTTTAGTCAAACTAGACACTTGCCTTTTATGTTTGACATGAGGATTAAGAAACTTTACAAACTATAGAGACTCATTACTGTTATGTTAATGGATAGATTTACAATTGATAGATTAAATTCCAGTAGTTGGTACATGGACTTATGACATTATTTATAAAAAACAACCTAAATTTGTTAATGGCTAGGAAGGTCCACGATGTAACATGTCAGTAACTTACTTTATTTGGATGCCTTTCATCTGGCATCCAAAGATATGTTGAACAATTCTATTTAATGCCAGTGTTGTATAATAAAGCATTTGGCTGACCTTTGTCCCTGGTTCCTGGAATTTCCCAGGTAATAAGAGTGTCTTTGCTGTTAATGGTGGACACCTGGGACCACACCTGAGTTTATGATAACATGATGACTCATGGTGGGCCATAGATAGTTTCAGCATGGGGAATGGCCATGCTGAAAAGGCCAGCCATGGAACTAGAGGATTGATGCTTTGAACCACATGATATAGGTCTGACCCCCTGACATCCTAACCTTGGGAGGAAAGGGGAGCTAGAAACTGAGTTCAATTACACGGCCGGTGATTCAATCAATCATGCCTCCATAATGAAATTCCAATAAAACTCTGGACTTCTGAAGCTTGGATGAGCTGCCTGGTTGGTGACATGTATCAATGTGCCAAGAGGATAATGTGTCCTGAGGATGCAGAAGCTTTGCATTTGGGAACCTCCCAGATCTCACCCTATGCGTCTCTTCATTTGGCTGGCTCTTATTTATATTTTTTAATAATAAAACTGTAATCATAAGTACAATGTTTTCCTGAGTTCTGTGAGTCATCTCAGACAATTATTGAGCCTGAGGAGGTAGCCTGAACTTGTAGACAGTTGGTCAGAAACGTAGGTAGCCTGGGGACCCCAGAGATGGTAGCTGGTGTCTGAAGTGAGGAGAGTCTTGTGGAGGACTGTGCCCTTATCCTCTGAAATTCAACTTAGCTCCAAACACTTAGTGTCAGAATTGTGTTATAGCCAGTTAGAACTTCATACATAGAAATAATATATCTATCTATCTATATATCTGCATCATAGAGTCAATTTTGCTATTTCAATTTAGAATTTTGCTATTTATTTTTATCCTGATACATAATACACTGAACTAACATGTTTTAAAAACATTTTCATTTCAGTAAATTTTAAATAGTTCTTTAGTGAAAAGGCATGTAGAAAGGAATTATCCTAGTCTTTTGATGAAACTAAACATGAAACAAACAAACAAAATTGTTCTTTGATTATTCATATGCCTGCTTCCATTCACTACAAAATTTGACTAGGAATGCTGGGATGTTTGCTCCATAATCCTGATAAGGCACTGATATACATAGTGTTGTTAGGTTAAGGTAAGCCACTTATATAATTATATCCTAAATCATATCTGTATCTTGGACTCAGGGACTATTATGGTGACAGTTGTTTGTTCTTTGATTATTATCCAAGTGCCTGCTACCATTCATTATAATTGTTAGAATAAAGCACTAAAAACTTGCCTGATATTCTTTTAAATTGAAACAAAATGGTCATGATACAGATACTAATATTACCTTTAATATTGATAAGGAAATTGAGGCATAGAAAACTTACGTAAATTGTGAAAGTTACATAACTAGTGGGTGGCACAGCCAGTATCAGTCCCAGTCTGCCTTGCTGTGTCCTTGACCATTGAACATTTCATGAGCCAATCGTGTTTACATCTTACATTCATAAGGTGATGTTGATTTTCAGACACTGTTGTAATTAAAATATAATTGGATACATTGGATTCAGTGTCAATGATTTATTTTTAGTTTACAGAGCATCTATCATGTGTCAGATACTGGTCAGGTACTGGGGATACAGCTCTAAATAAGCAGAATTATTTCACTTTACTTCAGGGCAGCTTCATATGGAACTGTTTGTACCAGGTTTTCCGGTCAGACCTAGCCTCTTCCAACACGCTTGCTCATTGAGAAAATCCTGGGCTTGGCTTCTTTTGTGCCTTTTATGTCTGTGGGGAAAAGGCACGAAGAGTTAAAAGGAGAAGGTGAAAGAAGCAAAATCAGTTCAGTCAGACTAGAAAAATACAATAAAAGAACTGCATAAAACTGATGACCTTATTTGTTCACATTTTCATGTCCTATTTTTTTAGTCCTTTGCATTAGAAAAATCAATCAATTTAAATTCAAATGGGATTTTACAGTTCTGAGATTTTGTTACCAGAATATTGGCATATGTAAAATTCCTAAGTGTTACTTGACCTTTTGTATTTATGTATATTTAATTTTTCCTTCACTTGCCCATTTGAGATCATTGAGGCCCCAAATTCTGATTCTGGCTCTCCCATTACCCCAAATTCCCTTTCTAATTACCATAATCTATTAGTTTTGACTCTTTCTTTCTCTGTCTCTGTCTCTCTCTCACTCACACACACACACACACACACACACACACACACACACAAAATTGAGGAGAAGCTGATTTTTCAGGCAGGATAAAATATAAAAGTACATCAAATATAAATTGTTTTTAAGTTGCTATAGGGACTCAATGTCAAATTTATGTCACAAGAAGACTTGAAAATAAAATCTAGAAAATATTTAGCTAAATTATATTATACATTGCATATTTGGTGTAGTATTATGTATATTATTAAATTTTGTGCCTTCATGAGATTGGAGGTTCTTTTTAATCTACATGTAATACTTATGAATGTGATAGTGATTATTGTACATATTTGACCAATGGGCTTATTATTTTTTAAATTATTTATTTAGAATTTGTGTAAGTGCTCTATATTGGCATAGAGAAATTGGCCCATTAAAGTGTCAATTTTAAAAAAATCAATTTTATGCCATTTGTTTCAAGAAACTGTTAAGGTATTTTGAAATTTAGCTGGGATCTGCACATGTTTACTGAAGCGGATAATTGGGATAGTTACCTGAATTACTCCAGAAAAGTATATTTTAATCAATTGTCCATATTTTTATTTGATTTTTTTTACCTGTTTGGCCCAATTATTTGGATAATATTTTATTGAATTTTATTTTATTTTAGTATCAATTCCTATATATATAAACATGCCAACATTTTTTTTACAACATATGTTTTTACATCATGTGGGAATCCATTTAAGGATTGTCATTAAAATAAATAACAATAATATTATCTCAAAATTAAAAGGCAGATATAAAGTGCTTCAGGAATATTTAATTTAATTTAATGAAATTAATAGTATCCCAAAACCAAAAGATAAATCTGTAGTGCTTTAGCAATAGTCCACTTAAGCTTCCTTTTGCAAATGTTCATTAACAAAAGTTTAGGAGAGGATTAAAGAAAGATGTATCACGTTTCTATTCCCTTCAACCTTCCTCTCAGGTCCATAAAATACAGGTAGGTGTATGTGTTGGAAGTGGCAGGGCACACTGATGGAACCTAGAAGGCTTGCTCACCACAGTGTATCTGGGAAGACACACTGGTTGGGGAACTTTTGGGTGATGGTAATTTACTATTTCTTGATCTAAGTGGTAGTTAGAAAAATGTTCACCGTTTAGTTTTTCATTATATTTTATGTTTATACATACTTCTGTCTTGATGCACTACACAACATAATTTTAAAAAGAAAGCAAAAATGTAATTTTAGTAAAGGGAACAAAACAAAAACCAGACAAAAAAAGAGATGCTGATGGTGTTTGGTGGGAAAACAGTATAAATATAGCAATCCTTTTATATTAATTTCTGTGTTTAATGCAACTTCAGGCAGAATAGCAGTGGTTTCAAAAATTAGATAAAACTGTATAAAAATTATATGAAAGAGGGCTTCCCTGGTGGCGCAGCGGTTGAGAGTCCGCCTGCC